>NC_080735.1:7881416-7991416 GCF_019097595.1 Hemibagrus wyckioides
CGTGACCCCAATCCGCATCTCAGCACGTGCGGTCGCTTCTCTTCATCCTTGACGTCATCTGCGTCTTCGCTGCTGTAGAGTTGTTTATTTGTATTTAAACTGTCTCCATGGTGATGACGCGTTCATCCAATAGTTTTCATTCAAAACCTGCATTGAGTTTCTGCCTGGCATCGGATAAACATCGGATAAACATCGTCTCCATCACCACAACTCTACAACTCTACAACTCCACAAGACAACTCTACAACTCTACAAGACAACTCTACAGCTCTGCAAGACAACTCTACAGCTCTGCAAGACAACTCTACAAGACAACTCTACAACTCTGCAAGACAACTCTACAAGACAACTCTGCAAGACAACTCTACAAGACAACTCTACAACTCTACAAGACAACTCTACAAGACAACTCTACAACTCTACAAGACAACTCTACAGCTCTGCAAGACAACTCTACAAGACAGCTCTACAATCAGCGACTTCTACGATCGACGAAGGACTTCTGACCACACCATGTCTTTCCGTGGATTTCTTCAGGGACTGAAGAACTGGACTCTGGGTGAGATCGCCTGTGCTGCGGGTCTGGTCACTCTGTCTGCCGGTGCGGGATACTTCATTTACCGCAGCCTCCGGACAGAAAGAGCTCCTCCTGACCACACTGAGCTTCCTCAAGGTAGGAGGAGCTTTATCCTACCTCGTGACTTTAATGTCTCACTGATTTTACAATAAATCCAGTAGAAGGTACAGTGTTACAGTCTAATGTTATGTAGCTAACAAGCCACCTCATCTACTGCTAACAATTAGCCTCATGCTAGTTATCGTGCTAGCGAACTTGGCTACTGGTTTAAATTACACAATAAAGTCCTTAAGCTTGGTTCAAGAATGTATTTTATTTCCACAATGAATTATTTACCCTGTTAGTAGGTCACTTTTAACAGCCCTGGCTACTGGTTTTACACTAAATCATGCTTAGCCTTGTGATTCTCCAGCTAGCGCGCTAACAGACTTTAGCGGATTTTTACCGATTTAAATGACACTGTAATAGTTGGACTAATCATATCTACAACTTATCATATTCTCAAGCTCTAGAGAACCTAACTGAACCTAACTGGCTAACTGTTGTAATTATTACACAATTAATTGGTAAATATAATATAAATATAATGTTTAGCCTAATGTTAGTTAAGCTGCTAACGAACTTGGCTGTTGGTTTAAATGACACTAAAATCCTGAACCGAGTTGATGAGCTTGAACAAGGAGAATTTCATTTATTTCTACAATATAATATTCATCCCCATTAAAAAGTCACTTTTACCAACCCTGACTACTGGTTTTACACTAAATCATGTTTAGACTACTGATTAATCAGCTCTCCTAAAGGGCTTGGTTACAGGTGTATGTTATCTACCTAGAGAACTTCACTAATCATTTTATTTACACAATATCATAGTGAGTATGAAGCTAGTTAGCTTGATGAAGTCCGTTTTAATAATTACACAGTATAATATTTTTTATAGATTTGGGTGGTGGACAGGGGCAGGAGGTTTTAGAGAGTTTAATCAGGTCACATGTACAGTGAATTTACACAATCTGACTGCTACAATTTGTCTGTTTCTTCACAAGTTAACTAATTATAAAACTTGACAGGTTATTAATCATTAATAGGAAAGTTTGATGTTGTGTAATTGAAGAGTCAGAATTCTGAGTCACATAAAAGTGATTTTGTTACAGAGCCTGTGGATGTGCAGGGGGAATCAGTAGATACTCCCTCTGTCCTCCAGGTATGTGTCAGTTAAGTAGTAATATTTAACTTCATTTGAAACCTGTAGGCCACTTCTGTCTAAGTGTGTGTGTGTGTGTGTGTGTGTGTGTGTGCACGTTAAGGTCATTGAGCCAATCCTGCAGCTGCTGCCTCCCGAACCTCAGGATGAACCTTCAGCTGTCATTCTGGTAAAGTCATTCATTTATTTACTAAAACCAATCAATAGATTTAACAAGGTTGTGTTTACTGTAAATAATGTTAGTATGAATCTGATTTGATAAGAAGCACTTATGATCTTCATGCTCTACATTTCACAGCCGCTCGATGCTGATGAGCCGAACAGCGCCTGCCGTGACGTCCAGTGCGTGTCTGCAGACTCCTCCCTCTCCCAGTCTGGGGTATTCTACAGTGCTGCAGCTGAGATACAAACACACAAACACCCTTCTTTACAAGTTCTAATGTTTAGTTTTGTTTCTCCATTTCTAGCCAGTGGACATAGTTGGAATGAGAAGGGGTCCAGAGAGTCGGCTCTACTGGTTTGACACCGCAGAGACATGCTGCTTGACTCTCGAGGTAATCACAGTCTTTATTACTCTGGTGAAGAGAATGGACATTATTGAATTGACATGGTTTTTAGTACTTTGTTGAAATGTGGATCTTGAATTTCATCAAATTGTCATTTGCAGGGATTCCCTTATTATACCAGCTATGAGGGGAGATTCACTGGCATTCAGGTAAGGGACTATTCATTGTGGCATTGTAAGATTATGGTAATTGCAGTGACTAATTTTGTTTGTGTGTTTTAAGGTTGTTGAGCCAACTGTTCAGCTGCTGCCCACAGAAGAAGACCAAGTCCCTTCACCTGTTTTTCTGGTAACCAGAGCTTTAAGGAAAAGAATATTATTATGAAACTGCTATGATCAGAAGCACTCACGATCTTCCTGCTTTACTTTTCACAGCCACTCGATGCTGGTGAGCTGATCAGTGCCTGCCGAAACATACAGTTCCTCTCTTCAGACCCCTCCATCTCCCAGTTTAAGGTATTCTACAGTGCAGCAACTGAGACACAAACACACAAACACCCTTCTTTACAAGTTCTGATGTCTAGTTTTGTTTCTCTATTTCTAGTCAGTGGACGTAAAGTCCTACTTCTTGGGGATGATAAGGGGCCCACAGAGTCGGCTTTGCTGGTTTAAAACCACCACGACGCACTGCTTGACTCACATGGTAATCACAGACTTGATTATTCTGAGGAAGAGAATTGACCTTGATGATTATTAGATGCTCACGTTTGTCAAATAGATCTTGAGTTCCAGCTATTTGTCATTTGCAGGGATTCCCTTATCATACCACCATAGAGGACTGTTTCACTGGCATACAGGTAAGGGATTATTCGTTGTGGCATTAGGAAACTTTTGCTAATTGCAGTGACTAATTGTGTTCACTTTAAATTGTTCTTTTAAGTCTGAATCTGGGAGGGTTACAGAGTTCATCTCCTGTAACCGAGTGGAGACATCGTTCATCGTGCCACATTACAACACGGTAAATTTATTGCACTGTCATGAAGTGTATATTGTAGTTAGTAACTTTTGGAATTTTGTCAGATGTACTTTTATTTGTCTGTAGTGACATTATATATTTTTTTACTCAGCACAAAACCGTTAAAACGGTAACCTGCGATTACCTGTATGTGGCTGGAGATGGGCAGATGTGCACCTCCACCTGGGAGTATGACCAGGACGACTCTGAGGTAATTCAGAGTTTCAGATCTGATGTGTATCTACATATGTTGCTATTCCCCTTATTCTGTAAAATTTACTATGTGAGTTTTAATGATTTAATGATTCGGCTTGCAGGAGAATGAGGAGGAGGTGGAGATGGAGGTGCCGTTTATTTGGTACGATCCTATTCACTGTTTATTGATGTAACAGTGTATTGTATGTTTAACATACACTAAGCATTTACATCTCTTCTTTCTTAGCTGCCATCTTTCAGAAAGAGGGGTGACTGACATCGGCCTGAAGGTGCCCGCTGTCCGTGAGGCGTTCACTGTGAGTAAAACCTTTCTTCAGCTGCTGTTATTGTGCAGGTAAAGTCCTCTCTGCTTTAACGTATATTGTGTGCTGTCTTATATTCAGACTCTGCTTGCCAGCGTCCACAACCAGGACTTCTTTTTCATGGTGGGAAAAAGGATTGTCATGCGACTGGCAGCAGCTAACAACCAGGTAACTTCAGAATGATGAAAGACTGTTTGATTTTTGTGATGAAAATACTTTCAGTTACTCAGTCATAGCCAAAGTGAGTTACAGAGATTTTCTTGTTTGTTTGAACAGGATGTAGTTGGTGTGCAGTTGGCATACGAGGCCCTGATTCGATTCCTGAGGACGCCTTCATATCAGGATTCGATTAAAGCAGAGCTCTCCGGGCCAGATGTAAGCTAATAAACACCTGTGTGAAATGACAGATGTTTAAACAGAAAAGATTTTGATAATATAGAAAACTGAACTTCAATATGTGAAGCTAATTTCTTTTTGTACCTTTACTCCTATGTGCAGGTCTACCACTACAACTTCCTGGATGTTTTTTATGAGCTGATTCTCTTCGGCTGTTTTAAAAATGGCTCAACACCTCAGCTAGTAAGTGTCTTATCAGGAGATTTAAGTTTCAGAACATGGTCTATTTTATCTCATTTTCCCTTATTTTTTAATCCTGATAAGACATGGCATTAATGAAGCCTGTTGTCTTTCTTTTCTAAAGTTTAAGGGAGGATTCTTGGAGCGCGTGCTTCAGCTCATCAGCATGTGGGATATAGACGTGTGGGAGCCTGCAGCAGAGCTGTACTTCAAAGTGCTTATTGTAAGTGTTCCAATATCTTCTGATGCCACGATACACAAATTCTCAGGATTGTACCTTAAACTCAGTGACACTATGTTGAATATGTGTGTGATTTGTCAATAGGATCACCTTACACAGATATTTGAAGTACTGTTCACTCAGCCTCTGGAGCTCTACAGCAACCCAGCAGCCTTAGCCTCCATAGTTCAGATTCTCGTCATGCAGGACGTCCAGGAGATGATGAACATTTTGGAGAAGCTCTGAGCAATGTCTTTCCCTTTGTCCTTTTCATCTTTTCTTCCTCTCTTTCATTTCATATTTCTTCTTTTCTCTCACTTCTTTTTCCTACATTGCTCAGGCTCTCCACACGTGAGTATGAATTAATTTTATTTCTATTTTTGATTAACATAATATTTTAAAAATCTTTTTTTCTTTCTTACAGGTTGTACAGTGAACCCCAGGACTGAAGAAGGGCTTAACCCTAAATCTTCAGATCCCCTTTCCCTTAAAAATCACCCCTTATTAATCTATCCCTCTATTCCTGTCCCACTCCCCCATTCCCATAAATACCCTATAGTTCATAAATAGATAAATAGAATTGATTGTAAATAAACTTATATCTGTATAGTGCTTATATGCTTTATTTTAATAAATATTTATATTTGTTCCTATTTCAGTCTCATTCTGATTATTTTTAGTCATCAGTATGTCTGTATAATTTCCCTTTAAAAATCAACACAAAATGAATTTTTCACTTATATACAGATCCTTTTTAAAGCATTTCACAACCTTTAAATGGTTCACTAAAATGTTTAAAAATAACATTTTGTATTATGTAATGTATTTATGAATTGTATAATATGATATATAATCTAAAAACACAAGCACACCCACAATGGTAGAAAAGAATGGAGCTCCACACTGAAGTGATAAAACAAGATGAAGGTCTTACAATACACTATAGAGTTACTGGGTTGTGGTATAAATAAAAAAAATGAGGTAATTATCATTAACTGGTCATCATAGTAATGTAAATAATAGGATAAGGCCTTCAACCCTCCCTCTGCTTAGTGCCAAGCTGTTCCCCACCTTTTCTACATGAGATATCATGCTGACCAGAGAAAGGGTCAGTCTACTGCTCATGATTTTTGAGTCAGTGGTAAACACAAGTCAGTGTCGTAGGAAGTCTCTTTCTGTTCCCATCCTCTCCTGTCTTCACTACAGCCATGTAAGTTAAATGCTCTGTAAGTTAATGATACTGGAGCTGCACCCTCGTTGCCGGACACCCCAACTTCCTGGCCTGCCCTTTAGATACACCTCTACTGTGTAATAATTTAAGATCTGTGTAATACTCTGTAATCTTGGCATGTAATGCTAAGGAGGAGTCTTCATCTATCTTCATCAATAAATAAAAGCAGGGGGCAACAATCACTTGTGTATTATGTGGGAGAAACTCTTACTCAGATCATAAAGAGTCAATGTTTGTGACATGTAATCCTGGAAAAAGTATTATATGAGATGGATATTATATTGTTATTATTAACCTATCCTTTTTTATAAATGTAATATTTTGTAAACTCTTATTCATGTTAAAAAACATTATTCCATGTTTTTTAATTCATTCATGTTCTTATTTTCTTTTGGGTAATGAACCAGTATTTTATTTCACCACCTGAATAGCTTGTTCTCTTTTCATAGACAATTATATCCTCTTTATCTTATCTTAGGCCTACAGACTGCATAATGCAGATTTATCCCTGTATAACTGTCTGTTAGACACATTTCATCAGTATCCATCTGACCAATAACCACAAAGAAATTAAAAGTGACATTCTTTACTTCTGCTTCATACTTGATTTACTGTTGTTGCAGTTCCAAGCTGCTTGATAAAACAACAGAAAAGAGATGTTGAAATGAACAATTCAGAATACCTTCAGAGGACGTTGTATATAAAAAGCTGCTGCTTGTTTCTTCTGCCATTTACTTCCTGCAAATCCATGCAAATTTCCTGTAACCTTCTTCTCCATTCTTTCACATGCTAAAGTCATTAGATAATTAGCTATGTATAATGTAGTTAATATTCTCCAGCCAGCAATTACTGCTCATTGAAATTAAAACAGAATATGGAGTGGGTGGAATAATCAACCCATTTGGTCAGAGTTTTTTAAATCACATCCTTTCCCCTTCTATACTTCCTGTACAAAAGAACTCAAAGGCTCTCAGATTAACACTGTCAGGTAAATTTCCATTACAGCAGGTCTGAGGTCTTGAGGAGTCATCCCACCATCGTACCACAGTGTTGCTGTAATTATAAAACGTCTAATAACATTTTCTATCACATTGACTACACTTTACCTGCAGTAATCACAGTCAAGTGGCTTTTACAAAGGCATTTGGCCACAGGAAATGTATCCCCAAATCAATCTAAATATAATGGGGTCTGTTTGGTATCAATGGCTCCACTTTTGGCAGCAGAAATTCCAGCTGAACGATGATGGGCCATTTAACAAGCATACCTGAATGCAACGTGTCTTCTAGGCTTTCAGCTGAAACTGATAATAATAATAATAATAATAATAATAATAATAATAATAATAATAATAATAATAACATAAAACAGTAGCAGGCAATGTATAAATGAAAAATTATTCGTTAGTTGATTATCTAAAAATGTTCTCATTCAGCCCTGTACCCAAAATATATAAATAAAACAATTTCATTATTTAACAAAGTACAAAGAGACTACAGTCTAATCGCAAATGTTTCAAATCCTTATCATGTGGTTACACAATCGAGGAATTGCTTATGTACAAAAAATCTGCAATTATTTCAGTGGTTAACAAGAGAAAGATCAAGATCAAGTGCATAGAGTATTATAAACTCATAGCAAGAGTTTCTTCTAACTGAAAGCAGAACAAATGTGAAAGTTTTTTTTTCAGAAGTGAAGAAAGGAAAAGTCACTTGGAATTAGCATAGTCTGAGAAAATATCTACAAAATCTTGTACCACTTTGTAGCAGAAGTCATACTGTTCCTGAAAGAATGAAAAAACATAA
The DNA here is from genome assembly GCF_019097595.1 of Hemibagrus wyckioides. NCBI lineage: Eukaryota > Metazoa > Chordata > Actinopteri > Siluriformes > Bagridae > Hemibagrus > Hemibagrus wyckioides. The sequence continues at coordinate 7,889,068 of NC_080735.1, forward strand.
TTGTTTACATATTAGTACGACTGTGCAGCAATGCACAGCTCCAATCATATCATCAAGTTCTCCGATGACACGACCGTGGTGGGTCTCATCAGAAAGAACGACGAGTCAGCATACAGAGAGGAGGTGCAACAGCTAACAGCCTGGTGTAAAGCCAACAACCTGTCCCTGAACATCGACAAGACTAAAGAGATGGTTGTTGACTTCAGGAGAGCACAGAGTGACCATTCTCCACTGTTCATCGATGGATTCTCTGTGTAGTTTGTCAAGAGCACCAAATTCCTTGGTGTTCATCTGGCGGAGAAGTTCACCTGGTCACTCAACACCAGCTCCATCACCAAGAAAGCCCAGCAGCGCCTCTGCTTCCTGAGGAGGCTGAAGAAAGCCCATCTCCCTCCCCCCATCCTGACAGTGTTCTACAGAGGGACCATCGAGAGCATCCTGAGCAGCTGCATCACTGCTTGGTTTGGGAACTGCACCGTCTCGGATCGCAGCATTCTGGAGCATTCGGGCCCTCACAACCAGACTGTGTAACAGTTTCTTCCCTCAAGCCATCAGGCTTCTCAACACCCAGGACTGAACTGTACTAAAGTCTCTCTCTCTCTCTCTCTCTCTCTCTCTCTCACACACACACACACACACACACACATACAGGACTGAAATGCACAAAACTCTCTGTCTCTCACACACACACACAGGACTGAAATGCACAAAACTCTCTGTCTCTCTCTCACAGACACACACACACTCACTCTCTCTCTCACCTGTGTGAACAAACTTATATTGTTCATTACTTATTGCACTACCTCAACCCTGTTAATATTTCATCCGCTGCTATATATTTATGTTTATTTCTATTTGCACTACCTTAACTGCTGCTACTGCAGTTTTTCCACAATACGTGTTGTCAGGACGCTATATATATATATATATATATATATATATATATATATATATATGTTATATGTTATTAGTTACCTGTTTTTTTCTACAGTTCTTAAATGTTGTACATTATTTCATTTCATTTTACATTTCATTGCTAATGTTCTCTTTTTCAGCGCTAAATGTCCTGTTTTTTTTGTGTTGTCTTTTAAGTACTTATTGTTTTTTCACTGTCTTGTCTTTGCTCTGTTTGCACCTAGTTGCACACTTTGCACTTTATGTGGCTACGACAAACTTCTGTCCTAGCTCTGTGTTGTTGTTTTTGTCTTTAAACTATATGTTGTATGTTTATGTAGCACCAGGGTCCTGGAGAAACGTTGTTTCATTTCACTATGTACTGCGTCAGCTATATGTGGTTGAAATGACAATAAAAGCTTCTTGAATCTTGAATCTTGAACTATCACATATTGATAAGAAGTATTAAACTAACAGTGACAGGACCTAGTTATTTTTTCCACAAATCAGGCACTTGTGTGTAAAAGATTCTTACCACAGTTTGGACCATGTGTGGTCTCTGAGTGCGTAAACTCTTCACGTCCAGTAAGCCCTCGGCTTTAACCCGCTCCAAAATGAGGGCAATGAACGTTCCAGTCCGGCCTGCACCAGCACTGATTAAAACCAAAACACACGTGGTAACTATTATGTATAAAACAGCAATATAAAACCGTGAAAGTGTGATTATATATTGACACAAAATAATAGTGTTGCAAATAATTGGATTGGTTCCTCAATCAGTCCTTTGCCAAGCCAGCAAGGATTCTTGTTCACTTCAATTCTGAGCTTTAATCATCAGTTTGCAGCTTGAGTGTGTGAGTGGGTGTGTATGTGTACCTGCAGTGCACCACTATAGGGGGGTTGCCAGATTGCTGTTGTTGTTTCTGCACTGCAGCAATCAGATCAATCATTCCTTTTCCGTCCGATGAGATTCCAATCTCTGGCCAACCATGGAAATGAAAATGTCTGACCAGACGAGACTGCTTCTCCTAAAAACACATATTATATTTACTGTATGTAATGTGTGTATATATGTATGTCTATAATGAAACATTTTATTCTGATCTTACAGCATGACAATATCCATATCTACAGGGCATGAGGGATCACTGAGTGGTTTAATGAGTATAAAAATGATGTAAATGATATGCTCTGGCCTTCTCTGTGACTATTGGAGATTGTGATATTTTGTACAGTGCACTGTATCAGCATCATCAAAACAAAAAATGAAAGAAGAATCATGTTCATCCTTCCAGGACAGATCCAGAGATTTCTATAACTGCTGCCAATCACACTGAAAATGTTGTAGAGATCCAATATTCAATGTGGGTTTATTATCAGTAATGAAGGTAATCATTAAACACACATACACACATACACACACACACACTGGAAAGTTGCCTAATCGCAGGCCAGTGGCACAATTTTATAAGAAATTTTGCTCTCCTTTCTTTATGGCTTGCAAATTTTGAATCATGGCTCATGGGTCTGTTAAAACAGGATCTTTATTGTTTAATAGGACAATCTGATATTATTGGGATCATTCCATACTATCTCAAGTAATCTTTTTTCCCTACATTTTCTAAAATAACTCACCACTTTCTAAAGTACAGTATAATATTTTATTCTAATATTTTCTAGTCGAATTAACTTAAACTCAATCATCGTCATAAAGCTTGCAAAACCTTTCAGAGAGCATCATGACTGATCAGTGAGTGAATCAGTCCTAATGCTGCCTTGCCTTGAACTACTGTACTGTTGTTGAGTATGTGATCCCACATCGGGATGGGTAGAAGAAGGGAAACAATGGAACAGAATTAGCGTAGCTGCTGTTCATAATATTAGCAGCACTAGATGATAATATACATTTAATCAGATGTACTGGAGCACAAGGTTATGGGATGTATTATGTGTATGCCAGGCTAAAGAGATAAGTCTTTAGTCTACATTTTAACTGGGAGACTGTGTCTGAGCCCCGAAGACTGTCAGGAAGGCTATTCCAAAGTTTAGGAGCTAAATACAAAAACCCCCCTTTTGTGGACTTTGATATTCTGGGAACTACCAGAAGTCCGGAGTTTTGTGATCTTAAAGAGCGTGGTGGATTGTAACGTGTTAGAAGACTGGCTAGACACGTGGGAGGTAAACCATTTAAAGCCTTGAACGTAAGTAGTGCTAATTTATAGTCAATTCTAAGTTTAACAGGTAGCCAGTGCAGGGATGATAATATTGGGGTTATATGGGGGATCATATTTTCTTGACCTGGTAAGAACTCTGGCGGCTGCATTCTGGACTAACTGTAGCTTGTTTATTGAAGATGCAGGACAACCACCTAGTAATGCATTACAATAGTCCAGTCTGGAGGTCATGAATGCATGAACTAACTTTTCTGCATCAGATACAGATAAAATGTTCCTAAGGTTGGCAATATTTCTAAGATGGAAGAAGGCTGTTTTTGTAATATTGGAAATATGATTTTCAAAGGACAAGTTGCTGTCTAATATTACGCCCAGGTCTTTCACTGTTGAGCTAGTAGTAATAGTACATCCTTCTAAATGCAAGCTGAATTGTGAGAGCTTCTGTGTACTGGTTTTTGGACCAATAAGTAATATCTCTGTCTTATCAGAGTTTAGTAATAGAAAATTATCAGTCATCCAATCTTTAATATCTTGAACACACTCAGTTAATCTAGAAAAATTAGATATTTCATCTGGTTTTGATGAGATATATAACTGGGTATCATCGGCATAACAATGGAAACTAATCCCATGCCTTCTAATGATGTTACCCAATGGAAGCATGTATACCGAGAAAAGCAGAGGTCCTAAAACTGATCCTTGTGGGACCCCATATTTCACTGGCACTACACTGGACAGTTCTCCATTTAAATCTACTAAGTGGTATCGATCAGACAGGTAGGATCTAAACCATTTTAATGCCTGTCCCTGCATACCTATGTGATTTTGTAGGCGATCCACGAGAATGTTATGATCTATAGTGTGGAATGCAGCACGAAGATCAAGCAGGACTAAAATTGAGATGCAGCCTTGTTCCGAAGCTAAAAGCAAGTCATTAGTGATTTTAACTAGTGCAGTTTCTGTACTATGATGGGGCCTAAAACCTGACTGAAATTCTTCAAGGATATTGTTTTCTTGTAGGAAGGAGCATAATTGAGCTGACACCACTTTTTCTAGTATTTTTGATATAAACGGAAGGTTTGAAATCGGTCTGTAATTTGATATTTCATTAGGGTCTAGTTTCGGTTTTTTAAGAAGAGGCTTAATAACTGCTAACTTGAGAGATTTTGGGACATGACCTAGATATAATGAGGAGTTAATAATATTGAGAAGAGGCTCTCCAGCTGCATGTATCACTTCTTTCAGCAATCTAGTTGGAATTGGATCTAGCAAACACGTTGTTGATGTAGCCGTGGTGATAAGTTTAAGTAGCTCTTCCTGCCCTATACTGGTAAAGCATTGTAGCTTTAAATGTGGAGCTTTAGGCTGGTCTGGATCACCGGATGCTGTCAAAGGTTGAACATCCAATTTTTTGTTCCTAATACTAATTTTTTCAGTGAAAAAATCATAGTCCTCACTACTAAACTGTGCTGAAATACTCTCTCCAGAAATCTGATTTGTTTCAGTTCTGATCTGTTTTGTTAGTCTAGCCACTGTACTGAATAAGAATCTGGGATTGTTTTGGTTTATTTCTATCAGTTTGCTCAGATGCTCAGCCCTAGCAGCTTTTAGAGCCTGTCTATAGCTGGACAAACTGTCTTTAAACGCAATTCTAAAAACTTCTAATTTGGTTTTTTCTCCACTTTCGCTTGAGGTTACGGGTTGCTCTCTTGAGGGAGTGAGTATGACTATTGTACCATGGTGCAGGTGCTTTATCTCTGACCTTTTTTAGTCGGATGGGGGCAAGAAAACGAGCTGACGTTAAACCGCGCATTGTCAGCAATGTATGACAAGCAGACTCTGGATGCTAGTTTAATGTTAGACTCAATATGATCATAACTCGTTTTCATATCAGAGGACAGATGAGGTGGACAGTTAGGATACATGGAGAGATGGGATTGAATGGACAGATGGAGGACAATGAAAAATGTTCTTTATATCAAAGTTAAATTTTTTTTATTGTTTGTGAGAATCTTCCATCCTGTGTACCTGTATCTATTGTGTTATCAATTTTCCATCCTTTGGATTACAGAAGTAAGGATTACAGATGTTTAGTCCTACCCTGCTATAATACAGTGTTGAAGGCATAAAAATGATCTACCTTAGGTATTTGTGCTGCACAGAAAATTAGTACCAGGAACGTAAAAATTTTAATTTCTTCATTTACTAAGGGTGGTTGTTTATGCATGAAAGACAATTATTATTATTAGTAGTAGTAATGATCAACTTTTTCATATAATTACATATTAATGTTGCTGCTGTCTATCTGAAATTGATATTACAAAATAGTGATTCAGCACACAGTTCATAAAGCTTCTGCTTTTTCTATTCTAAACCCCTGCGGTTTGGTGGATGTGTCTCCGACAAACGTCCTGTGCAACAAATGATTTATTTTACATTTTCAGGTACAGCGGTTAGTTTAAAATAAAAGTTTGTTTAGCAGAGGAAATTGAGTCTCACATTTTATTCACACACAAAACATAAATGGTGAACATTTTTGACTTTAAAAAATGATTCTCTCAAGTCTTGGTGATTGGCCCTTACATAGTTTAGTAGCCCACTATTGTTTTTGGCAGAATTTATCATCATAATCAACTTAATTATTTCCTGAATTTTGTGGCATTATAGTCCCTAAATGTATGTAAATGCAGGAAATGGGATTTAAATCAAAAATATTTTCCTCCATTTTGTGCCCCCCCACTTCTCAAACCAAAGTTACTCCCATGCAGCCGCTTATTCAAGTAGCCAAGTGTTTGTCCAAAATCACAAGACCAAACAATGCTTTAATTCTCAGGGAAGGAAAATATTGTGAGGCCGTAGAAGAGAGAGAGGAGTTGGATGAGTCGGGTTCCTCAATGCTATTGTGCAAGGTTTTTGAAAAATCTGAACCATATTCCAGAGACCCATATTCTTGACAGCTGAGATGAACTGACATAATGGTGGAAAAAAACATCATTGTACCAATCTCCTGATTTGTCATTTCTCCCTCATGGCAAACAGGTAGGCCAAAGAGGACAGTAATCCAAACCTTTTATCATAAGAAATAAGTTGTTGAATGCATGTATTTGTTGTATTAATTAATTAATCTACTAATTTGTTTGTTTGTTTTATCTCTAAACAGATGGAGACAAAATAATTTTCATTGGTGGAATTTGCAGATGATAATACAGTGGAAATTATTCCAACCACTCAGTTTGAGGAAACCACTAAAGTCTGCTTTTGTATTTAATAAGCTTTAAAGTAACATTAACTTACTAATTAAAATCCAGGGATTGTTCTGAGACCTCAAATATTCAAAAAGTCAATACACAACAAATAAAAAGAGGACAGACAAAAAGCCAAGTAGATTTTAGTCTGAAACTGAAGTCTCCTCAGATGGTAAGTGTTGGTCTTATTTTCATAGCTAAGCACTAAGTAGATTGTAGAATCCTGGTACCTATGGGCTCTACCATCAACCACAGATCAGTATACACTGTATGTAAAAGTGTGCAGATTTCTCAGGCTGAAAGCAGGGCAAGACTGCTGTTGGAAATTCTTTTAAATTATAGTTTTTCTCAATTGCTTAGACATATGTTTTAAACTTTCACCCATTCATCAAAAATGAAATGGACAAAACATCCAGTAATTACAGAAGAAAATGTTTATTGTATATAATACAAGCATTTTGCAAATTTCAGTAAAAAAAACAACAAATAAATAAATCCATATAATGAATTCATCGTATAATGTAAATAATACAGCATATTTGTATATTCAGCACTTTCATACTGTAAAAATCCAGCAGTTTTATGGTGAAAGCCCAAAGAACAGAAACTCTAAATGAAATTCACATTACAGTTCACTCAGAAATGTTGTGCAACTGCAAATTTTACTGGTTAAGACATTAGACATATGATTGGAAAGTCATGAGATCAAATCTCAGTGTTTTTCATGTTTATGATCTCTGTAACACACACACACACACACACACACTTATTTAGCAAAAGCAAACACTTCTTTCAAAACTATTTGAACTCTTCTCAGGAAGTTTTTTTTTGTCTCTCAACTCCACATAAACCATCAGATGATTAGCCACATACACTCCAACTATACATGGATGTGACAAATGCAGAACTTTACTATCTTGTGTCTTTTGTATGTTCAATGTACAGTGGAGTACACAGCAGTTTGTCATTGCACTCACACATACAGGTATGTTCACAAAAACTGTATAAACTGTACAACATAATTTGAAACATAATATTTTGTTGCACAAAAGCACTGCAATCAAGCGATTTCTGTAACTCTCAGTGAGACTTCTGCACCTGTCCACAGGTATTTTGCCCCACTCCTCGTGAGCAAACTGCTCCAGCTGTCTCAGGTTTGAAGGGTGTCTTCTCCAGACTGCATGTTTCAGCTCTTTCCACAGATGTTCAATAGGGTTTAGATCAGGGCTCATATTCAGGGCCACTTCAGAATAGTCCAATGTTTTGTTCTTAGCCATTCTTGGGTGTTTTTAGCTGTGTGTTTTTATTCTGTTGAAGGACCCATGACCTGCGACTGAGAACAGCTTTCTGACACTAGGCAGCACATTTCACTCCAGAATGCCTTGATGGTCTTGAGATTTCATTGTACCCTGCACAGCTGCCTCCATGTTTCACAGTATGCTTCATTTTGCACATGTGAACATAGAGCTGATGTGACTTGCCAAAAAGCTCACGTTTTTGTTTCATCTGTCCAAAGGACATTCTCCAAGAAGCTTTGTGGCTTGTCAAGTATGAACATCTTCACATAATTAGCCATCAACAGACCTACATTTAACTTTCAGTTACTGTTCTTCCATATCGCATGTTATTTTGATATTTTACAACCACACATAATTCACAAACAAGTTGAACAGATAAACTAAATGATTTGTTTATTTACACCTAAGAGCAGTGATAAATGCTCTTAATGATCTAAATAAATGATGATTAAATGAATTTAAATATATTGCAATAATTGATTGTTTACTAAAATAAATCATTCTGTTGAGGGATGAAAACATATTTTCTCATTGTATACCACAGCAGGTTTTAGATAATGACAAGAGTTTATAATGTTTTCTACTTCCTTGGAAACGTTTAAGAAGATGGTTTCTATTTTCATTTTTAAGAAGATATAGATTTCATTGCTGTTGCTCGCGGTCATGCTTCATGATAGTAAAGGTTTATATAGTAGACGTTTATGTATTTAATTGTTCATCTGAATCTTATCTAATGTCCATGTGACTTATTTCTTAGTTAAATTTGCAGATGACGGTGCTGGAAGACATTAACCTGATTATATAGTTGCATATGTTTTTATTGTCAGAAATTGTTATTGTAATACAGTTGTGCTCAAAAGTTTGCATACCCTGAAAGAAATTGTTAAACATTGACATTTATTTGGAAAATATGACGGATAATGCAAAAGATTCTTTTCTTATGTAAGGATAATGGTCACATGAAGTCAATAATTATCACATAGTTGTTTGACTCCTTCCCAAAACCTAATGATAACTGAAATCATCTAAACAACTCTGATCAAAATTTTACATATCCTTGAATGCTGGGCCACATTATAAACATTTATAAAGCAGGAAAAGGATATAAAAAGATCTCAACACTTGAAAATGCCAGTCAGTACTGTTCAAACTCTGATAAAGAGGTAGAAAATCAGAGCTTCTGTTGATACTAAGACTCAGTCAGGTAGACCAAGAAAGATTTCACCAACTACTGCCAGAAGATTTGTTCAGGATGCAAAGAAAATCCCAGGAGAAAGCCGTTACTCTGCTCATGCTACAAAAAGGCCCGCTTTCAGTACACCAGACAACAGCTAGACAAGCCTCACAGCTTCTGGAGCAGAGTCATTTGGAGTGATGAGATCAAAATTAAACTTTATAGTCACAACCATAAATGCTATGTTTGGAGAGGAGTCAACAAGGCCTATGGTGAAAAGTGATCTCTTATGATTTAGGGCTGTGTGAGCTCCAGTGGCACAGGAAGTTAGTCAAAATTAATGACAAGATGAATGCAGCATGTTATCAGAAAATACTGGCAGACAATTTGCATTCTACAGCAGGAAAGCTGCACATAGGATGCTCTTAGATGTTCCAACATGATCCAAAGCACAAGGTGAAGTTGACCTTCCAATGGCTACAGCAAAAAAGGTGAAGGTTCTGGAGTGGCCATCACAGACTCCTGACCTCAATATTATTCAGCCACTTTGGAGAGATCTCAAACGTGCAGTTAGGGCAAGACAACCAAAACATTTACAGGAACTGGAGGCATTTTGCCAAGAAGAATGGACAGCTATACCACCTGAGAGAAATAAGGACCTCATGCACAATTATTACAAAAGACTGCATGCCATCATTGATGATAAAGAGGGCAATACACGATATTAAGAACTAAAGGTATGCAAACTCTTGAACAGGGATTATTTCCTCATTTTCTTTATTGTCATGTTGTGTTTGATTGTGCATTTCAGTTGTGCTCATCAAACCATTCCTGAACTGTTTTTCCTTTGTGGCACAGCACATTATCCTGCTGAAAGAGACCACAGCCATCAGGGAATAGAGTTTCCATGAAAGGGTGTACATGGTCTGCAACAATGCTTAGGTAGGTGGTACATGTCAATGTAACATCCACATGGATGGCAGGACCCAAGGTTTCCCAGTAGAACATTCCCCAAAGCATGACACTGCCTCTGCCGGCTTGCCTTCTTCCCATAGTGCATCCTGGTGCTGTGTGTTCCCCAGTTAAGCAACGCACACAAACGTGGCCATCCACGTGGTGTAAAATAAAACATGATTCATCAGACCAGACCACCTTCTTCCATTGGTCCAGTTCTGATGCTCACATGCTCATTTTTGGCACTTTTGGAACACTTTGGGCACTTTTGATATAAATAATATTTATTTATATATAATTATATATAAATTGATATAAATATAGCAGTGATTAACTCTGAAGACAAAGGATTAATGAAAGTAGCTGTTGGAGTTATTATATTAATGTGTAATTGTTGTTCCGGACACTAGAGGGCGTATCTGAGTATTTTGAATGGATTGTGTCTGGAAGAGAGTCTGGAAGAGTGTTACGTGTTGTCTTGAATAAAATATTTGTTTCTTAGTTGAAAATTGGACTTAAGTATCGGAATGCTTCCTTTTTTGTTTGCAATGCTAAATGGACAATAAATGGATTGGCATATCCAATTTTGTCCCGAAGGTATGGACAAAGTGTTTGTTATTTTATTGAATGAAGATAGTGTGATTTATTGCCCTTTCTGCCCTGTAGTATAGACTGCACCTCCTTACCTAGTGTAATAGTTGAGTTGTTGTGGGTGTTCGGGGTTAATAACAATAATAAAACACGGACACTATGACGAGCTCTTCATTCATAACCTTTTTCTTACTTTACCGTCTCTTCTGTCTCCAATTACACTGATTCCCCAAAAAAGTCGCTGCTCAATATATTTCAGCAAAATAAAAGTCCCTTAGACTCTTCCCAATAAAAATAAAAGTCCATTCATAAATACAAAATATTATTAACAAAACATAGAAGAAAATACTTTTTTTATAATTGTTTTTTATTATTTCACTTTATTTTTAAAATTATTATTAAATAATCCATAAAGGAAGTTTCTATGCACTAACCCCAATCCTCATCTCAGACAATCCCACGTGGGTCTCGAGCCCCGGGTTCAGAGCCTGTGCACGGATCCTACACTCCGGATCACCATCGGCTATCAAGACTACAGAAAGAGACTTGAGAAGAAAACCCCAATGGATTTCCGAAGATTTCTACCGGACGTGAACTGGACTCTCCGTGAGCTGGCCTGTGCTGCGGGGCTGCTGGGTGTCTCTGCAGGTGCAGGTTACTGCATTTAGCACTACTTGTGGAGATGAAGCGCTCCTCCTGACCAGCTCACGGTAGGATGATTTGACTTTAATATCATAGTGTTTTTACAATAAATCATGTTTAAGGTACACTGTGTTACAGTCTAATGTTATCTAGTTAATCAGCGATATCCTCTTTTGCCGCGTATTAGCCTAATGCTAGTTACCTTGCTAGCGAACTCGGCCATAGGAATAAACTACACAGCAAAATACTTAACGGGATTCATGACATTGGCTTAAGAATTTATTTTATTTCCTTTATTTCATTTTTTTCTGCAATAAGATGTTTACCTCACTGGTCGGTCACTTTTAACAATAATGACTACTGGTTTTACACTAAATCATGGTTAGCATAGTGATTAGCTAGCTCACGCGCCACGGTTACCGCTTTAAATGACGGTGTATTTGTTGTCCTAATGTTATTTATCTAGAGAATTTGTCTGTGTTTCATTATTACACAAATTACATGTTAAATTAATGTACTTTTTAATGTCATTAATGTCTTTTTGTTACAAATGTGTTATCTGCCTTTAGAATGTAGTTCATCGTGTACACTATCATAGTGAGTATAAAGATAGTTAGATTGCTGAACTCGGATAAACGTTTTAATAATTATACACTATAATATTAATACTCGACAGCTAAATATTCTATTGTGTAGAATAAAACATTAAAACCAGCAGATCGCAAAATATTATCTTTTATTGTTAATGCTTGGGCATGAAGTATACAGTTTAATAGTTAGCTGAATGCTAATGCACTTGAAAACATGGCTACTCATTTTAAGATCTCAACACGATACAATATTTCTCCTAATTTTACCTACTAACTAATAAACCTGGCTCTGGGTTTTACATGTACAATAGAAAATGTTAGTTGTAATTGAAGTCACAGAAAACTCATTTTTTACAGACTCTGTGGATGTGCTGGGAGAATCACTTGATACTCCCTCTGTCCTCCAGGTATGTGTCAGATACATAGTCCTATTTTATCTACATTTCACACATGTAGGCTGCTACTAATCGTCTGTGTGTGTGTGTGTGTGTGTGTGTGTGTGTGTGTGTTAAGGTCAATGAGCTAAACCTGCTGCTCTGTCCCACTGAACCTCACCATGACACTTCAGTTGTCCTTCTGGTAACCAAACCTACAATTTATTAACGAAAGATGATCACTGGATTGTCCATGTGACAGAATGTTAGATGTGTTAGTATGAAACTGCTAGAATATGAAACACTTGTGAACTGTTTGCTCTACTTTTCACAGCCTCCCAGTGCTGGTGAGCTGAACAGAGCCTGGTGTGATCAGGTTCAGTCTCCAGACTTCATCAGCTCCCAGTCTGAGGTACTGTACAGTGCTGCAGCTGAGACACACACACACGTCTTTACAAGTTCTAATGTTTAGAATTGTTTTTCTATTTCTAGTCAGTGGACAATAAGAGAGACATCCTCATGGTGTTAAGGGGTCCAGAGAGTGGACTGTGTGAAACCACACAGACGTACATCTTGAATCACGAAGTAATCACAGTCTTTATTACTCTGATGAAGAGAATTGACATTAATGATTATTAGAAGAGAACTTTAGTGAAAAAGATCTTGAGTTTCAGTTGATTTTGCTGTGCATTTGCAGGGAATCCCTTATGATATCTGTGTTGAGGACTGTTTCACTGGCATTAAGGTAAGGGATTGTTTGTTATGGCATCACAAATCTTTGTTAATTGCAGTAATTAATTGTGTTCACTTTAAAATGTCTTTTAAGAGTGTATCTGGGAGGGTTACAGAATACATTTGCTGTAACTGCATGGAATCATCCGTCCTTGTGGCCCTGGAGGATTATGTGGTAAATTTATTACACATTATATATTATTATTTGTTCAGTATCTATATATTTTTAGTATGTATATAAAGAATCTTTAATAATATATGTTAATCATTTTTATTTATTTATTTAACAGCACACCTTTAAAAAGGTGACCTGCACATACCTGCATGTGACTGCAGATGGACAGGTGGACACTGTGAAGGAAGATGTTTGCTCTCCTCATAGAGCGACTCTGAGGTATTTCTGTGTTTCCAAACTGATGTGTATCTTCATAGGCTGCTATGTTCCTGAATGGGATAGTTTTAATGATTCATTGCTAATTTGCCTTGCAGGAGTGTGAGGAGAGATTTAGCCCAGAGGAGACGGAGATGCCCTTTATTAGATACAATCCTCTTCCCAGTTTAATGGTGTAATGGTGTTATTTATGTGTAACATACACTAAGCATTTCCATTGTTCCTTAGCTGCCTACTTTCAGACAGAGAGGTGACGGATATCGGCTTGAAGCTGCCTGCTCTCCGCCAGGCGTTTGCTGTGAGTAAAACCTTTGTGTAGCTACTGTTATTGCACAGGTAAAGTCCACTCTGCTTTAACTTATATTGTGTGCTGTCTTGTATTCAGACTATGTTCGGCTGCATGCTTAATCAGAACTTCCTGTTTCTGACCGGAAAGAAGATTGTGATGCAACTGGCAGCAGCTAACAACCAGGTGAATTTTATTCTCCTATCAATAGTTAATTTTCTGTTTTATTATGATCACAGTCTGTTATGAATGAAGGACATTCTTAGGAAATATATTCAAATAAAATGTCCATAATGAAAATTTGGGCTATGTGTTCTATCATCTGCGTATCTTTAAAGGAAAACTGGACATGCATGCAGGGTTTAAAATAAGTAGCCATGTTGAACACCGTAGACAAAGTGAGTTATAGAGATTTGTTTTTGTTTTGCTTTCACTGGACACAGGTCATGTACAGTTGGCCTACGAGGCGCTGATCCGGTTCCTGAGGACATCGTCTAACCAGGAATCGATTGCAGCAGAGCTCTCCGGGGCCGGTGTAAGCTTGCATATGCCTGTAGAAAATGACTTGTTTAAATATCAAAGATTTTGGTATCATAGAACTGCCACATGTAAAGCAATGTATATGTAATGTCATTTTTTACATTTTTCATGTTTGTGCAGCTCCAACATTTCAACTTTCAACGGCTATTACAGGAACAGCTTTACACCTGAGACAGTAAGTGTCTTATCAGAAGATTTCTAAATTATGCCTGAAATGTTGAATATTTTTCTTGTATTTAGAATGTTCCCAGTGATAATATATGGCACTAATGGAGCCTGTTGTCTTTCTCACAGCAGCTGATGGCACTCTTCAGCATGTGGGACCTGGATGTGTGGGAGCCTGCAGCAGAGCTGTATTTTACAGTGCTTGTTGTAAGTGTGGAATATCTTCTGATGCCACGATGCACAAATTCACAGCTTTGTATCTCTAAGTCAGTGACACTGTTGGATTTGTGTTTGGTGTGTGTGTGTGTGTGTCAATAGGATCAGCTGACAGAACTTTTAGTAGTTCTGTTTTCTCAGCCCCTGGAGCTCTACGACGACCCAGAAGCCTTGGTCACTGCAGTTACCCGACTCATCAGGCAGCATGTCCAGATGATGATGAACACTTTGGAGAAGCTTTGAGCTATGTAGTCCCTTAACCCTACACCTCCCCATTCCCTGCCATCCTTCACCCCAAACACACACACACACACACACAGAGCACAATTTAATAATGATTTTAATTCTGGTCATCAATGCCCCATGTTTTAACTCATGATGCGCTCACCATCCACTAACAGGAACATCTGTAAACCTGTCCATTTATGCATTTATCCAATCAGTCAGTCATGTGGCAGTAGCATCATACATAAATTCATGCAGATACAGGTCAAGGGTTTCTGTTAATGCTTCCATCAAACATCAGAATGAGGAAAAGTGATTTCTGTGGCTTTGAGTTTACACAGAGTGGTGTGAAAAACAAAACACACTGAGTGATTGACAGTTCTGTAGGTGGAAATACTTTGTTAATAAGATAGCTCAAATAAAATAGCCAGATTGGTTTGAACTACCATTACACCATTATAACCTTCAGGTGGATGGGCTACAACAGCAGTAGACATTAGGTTTTGAGACTATTATGGGGACAGACCTACCCAGAGACTCACTTTTTAAACTTTAACTATAGTTTCTAGGAATGTGTGCTCATATTAGCCTCAAATTCCTGTTCTTGGCTGACAGGAGTGGAGTCTGATGTGGTCTTAGCCTAGTTTTGATGTGGATGACACTTTTCTGCTGACCACAGTGGTAGAGTGCTTATTCAAGGTGCTGTAGTCTTCCAGTTAGCTCAAACCAGCCTGGTGATTCTCCTCTGATCAGCAAGATGTTTCAGAATACAGACTCTACACTCAGAGGTTTTTTTCTGTTTTGTTCTTTCGAACCATTCTGTGTAAACTCTAGAGAGTGTTGAGGGTGAAAATCTCAAGAGATCAGCATTTTCGAAAGAACTTAAACCATTCTGATGTTTGAACATTAGCTGAAGCTCTTGACCTGTATCTGCATGATTGTATGTATTGTGCTGCTGTCACATGATTGGCTGATTGGATAAATGCATAAATGAGCAGGTGTATAGGTGTTCCTATTAAAGTGGACAGTGAGTGTAAGTTATACTTAAGTTAATTGCCTTAACATCCATCCATCACATTCCATACTTATTTCCATTACTAACCCCACATTTGCCCCGCATAGCTCAAGCTCTCCACAAGTAGGTATAAATAAATTTAGTTATATTTTAGCTAAGACTATATAAATCTCTCTCGTCTTTTTTTAACAAGTCTTCAGGACTCAAGAACATCTTTTTTAGCCTGTGTAGAATTTTTCTCTCTCCCTTCATCAATCCCACCACCCTAATTACCCCCTTATCCCTCTATGTAGAACGTAGACACAGTATCCTATATAATCATCTGTAAATACTTCTTTATCTGTAAATAGTTTTATCTTTTAGTGTAGTGTGTATATAAATTAATTCAATAAAATATTTTATTAGCATCTATTGAAGCCTCATTCTGATCATTTCTATTCATCAATATACAGTGTTCCTTTAAAAGGTAACCCAAACACAATGAATTTCTCATTAATATACATATATCATAATCCTTTTTAAAGAATGACTGAAACTGTGAAAAATGTCAAATAACAAAATTCTAATTTTTATAGCCTTCACAAATTTAAGAGATCCAGATTGTAGAAAAGTCTGTTTATAATTTCTAATTGTAGAAAATAAAAATCTGTGACATGACATGAATTTTGTGTTAGTGAAATTGTTTATATGGAATAGTATTGAAAAAAACAGACTGTTTCTGATTTATAGACACCCAAGAAAACATTTGTACACAAAAGTAGAGCCTTGAAGAATGAAGCTGGTCCTCATTCAGACCTCCACATTCTTGAGAAAACTGGAATTTTATGTTGACTTTCAAGATCCTGATTGCTGAAGGAAAATGACAATGATTAAAGCTGAAATATTTCATCTGCTTCCTACTCCTATAATAGTCTGTATCTCAAAAATCTTACACCCACAGAATTATCAGATTCTTATCATTCCAAGGTCTTGTGATGTGAATTGGAAAAAAACAAACTTGCTAATATTACAGTAATGTTTGATCTCTTTAATGCAACTGGATTGAGAAACAAGCCCACAAAGCTGTTGCAGTAGAATTGCTTGTAAATAGTAACATGACTTTTTCTAGACTTTCTGTAGAGGCTGGGGAAAGCTCATCTCCCATCCCCAGTAGCTGTGTCACTGCCCAGTTTGGGAACTGCACCGTCTCTGACATTTCACTGTGTACTGCATCAGCTGTATTTGGGTGAAATAACAATAAAAGCTCCTTAATTTGAAATATCAAGTCATGTCAAGATTTTTATTTTTGACTTACTGAAAGAAAATGAAGAGCTGAAGTTTTTACTCATGCAAAATTACTCCTTAAATCTTACTGTCTGCTGTAGGTTACACATTTACAGTAGGGGAAGCCTATTATTATTATTATTATTATTATTATTATTATTATTATTACTATTGTTGTTGTTGTTCTAAAGAGTTCATGTTATAATTCCATGTGTTTTCACCTCATAATTATAATATTTTCAACAAGACTTGAAGGCACCTTTTGTGAATGTGGTCAACAGCAAGCAGGAAATTATATATGATTATGATATATGATTTATTTAGTTTGATCATGATGTTATAAATATGTCATGACATATAATTTATACACATATTCATCAGGCATACAGCGATCAGCTTCAACAAAAAAACACAGGCCCAGTACTGTGTAGCTCCTCCACCAAAAACAGCTCCATGAAAGTTTCCACGAAAGAGTGTACATGGTCTGTAACAATGCTTAGCTAGGTGGTACGTGTCAAAGTAACGTCCACATGGCATCCACGGCACCTGTCAGTGGTCATAATGTTATGGCTGATCGGTGTCCCTCAATGTCACCCAAATGAGGATGAGGTTCCCTTATGAGTCTGCTTCCTCTCAAGGATTCTTCCTCATATCATCTCAGGGAGTTTTTCTTTACCACTGTCGTAGGGATTGCGGGCTGTGAAGATAGTGGACCAGGGGCGTGGCTAGTGCTAATTATCATCAATAGGGCTCGAGACCCGAATGATTTTAATCTAGCCCCGAATGTTTTATCCCGAATTTTGTCACCGGAGTGTAGAGGAATTAATTAAATGTTGATCGGTTTAGTTGAGCACTGTTGCTGTTTACAGTACACGATTTTGATTGACAACTCTCTCCGCGCACACACACACACACACACACACACACAGGCCAAAATACCGCGAGAGTGTACTGTAATGTTTCACACCTATCGGTCTGCACAGCGCCACTTTCACACCATGGGACTAAAACACTTTACAGCCCTTGAGCACAACAGCAATAAATAAAAACTGTCAGAAAACACAACAATCTTATTATTCAGATAAAAGTCTAACTTCTAATATTTAATGTTAACACAGTTGATAAAAGTCGGCTAACAAATGTATGTTGTGTCAAAAAGGAGGCCCACTGTCTCTGATTCTGAAAACCCCTGACATAAGGACCCTTCTGAATATTATTCCATACATAAGACGTACAAAAGCCTTAAATTAAATAAGACTAAAGATAGATCTAAATAAAATATAAACTGTTAAAGCACTAAGACATTACAGTCTGAACATCATGAGTTTCTACGACTAATGCAGTATTTAAGTTAAAATACAGACATGGCTTAGGGGAACAATGGACCAGAACAGACTCCATCATTCGGCTGTTCTGTCAATTGGTAAAGGAATTCTCAGCATTATAAATACTAGTATGGTAATTGACCGTTTTGCTCAAGTCAAGTCTCTGAGATACTCTCTGATGATTCCACCCTCAAAGAAATAGGATAGAAAGTCACCAAGAGCGTGAAGTAGACAAGATACAAGCAGCAAGACAGATGAGAGAATGAGAGATGAGAGAACAATAAGAGAAGAGAAGAGAGGCTGTAAAAAAAAAAAAGAAACAAGAATAATACATACAGTAGTGGCAGTATAATTGAGGAATGAAATAAGAGGTGCAAGTATAATATAGATTATTGTAAAATAAAAAATAATAATAATTATAATAAAGAATCTACACAGCACGGCTTCACACACAAGCTGTAAAAGAGATAATATTGCATGTGTAAGAGAGAAATATAATGAATTTAATGAACTGATAAAATGATGGGAGAAGTCAGAAAAAAGATTGAATAAAATTTTATAAATTTGCATACTATTTGTGTTCATTTATGTTTATTATTAAACATCCTTATTAAAATCCTAGAAACGCCCCTGCAATGGTCCAAGGGGTAAGTTAAATTAGTTTTATTAATTAACAGGGCAGTATGAGTTATTTTACTGTACTGTTAATTTTTTTTCTTTTTTGTGTCTTCGGCACAATGGTATTCAATAAGCAAAGTTACGTTCTTTTTTTAGACTAATATTAGATTAAAAAAACTCATACTGCCCTGTTCATTAATAAATCTAATGTAACTTACCCCCTGGTCCATTGTCTTCACAGCCCGCAATCCCTGCGCAATCTTCTCCGCTGCAGGTTCATTACAGGGCCGTGTTCCAATCGGCAAGTGATTCCCCTCGGAGTGAACTACACAGGGAGCAGGATGTACACTTTAAAGTGCACTGCGACACGGACCGAGAAATCGTCAATCCATTGCTCTTCCTGTATTAACCCGGATATTAAGAGCTGAATTTTTCGACCTGAATTTGAAGGCCCGCATTTTGTCGACCTGAATTTTAATACCTGAATTTTTGAGGTTGAAAAGTAATGACGTTTGTGTTTTTTTGTAAATGCTGTAAGGATTTTCTTCATTCAGATCAAATTGCAAAGCAGAAAAATTCAAACTTCTTTTTTGTGACAAGTTTTTATTCAGTTCATGTGATTCAATATGATATTTTACTTTCAGGAATGTTGGCACTATTATACTTCCATAGCTCATGTTGGAGTAGAGGGTAATGAGGAGGTGGATATTATAGCTAAGCAGGCTCTAAAACATTGAAAAAACGATATAAATATAGCAGTGATTAACTCTGAAGACAAAGGATTAATGAAAGTAGCTGTTGGAGTTATTATATTAATGTGTAATTGTTGTTCCGGACACTAGAGGGCGTATCTGAGTATTTTGAATGGATTGTGTCTGGAAGAGTGTTACGTGTTGTCTTGAATAAAATATTTGTTTCTTAGTTGAAAGTTGGACTTAAGTATCGGAATGCTTCCTTTTTTGTTTGCAATGCTAAATGGACAATAAATGGATTGTGAGTGTTTTGAAGCAGCATGTCACTGACCAGGCCAGGGCTCTCCAACCTTTATTCCTCTGAGAGATACTTACAAAATTAAGAGCTACTCCTGTTATATTATTAGTAACATGTATTTAGATAGCTTATTGCCATAAACCAAACCAGCTGAATAAGCTATTTTTGTGTGAACTTTATATATAAATTTTTATAATAATACATTTTTTTATAAATAATTTATAATAAATTATTGTCAGATTTCGTTTATTCACATGGTTTCTGTTATTTATCAGTGAACTGTTACTTACAAGTCTTCTGGCACATACCCTGATGTCCTCAGCAAGCTGAGAATAGAACTTCATCCTTGACCACAGTGGGATGATGGTAGTCCACTGGACCAGTATCATCATTCAGAGAGTCCTGTGCTTATCCTAACTGGAAAGAGGACAGACTCAAGGATTTGGTTTCTACTTATTCAAATTCAAATCCAGTGTAACATTTAGTATTTTGTGCCCAAACAGCACAGAGTGTAGTTATGGTACGGTTGATGAGATTGAAGAAAATAAAGGAAGACACACAAGATCACTCCTCAATACACTCCAGATCCTCTGTGCTCGTAGGTCCTCTCTTGTGGACTGTCCAGTTGTTCAGTGGAGTTTAGTTTCAGGTAACTGGAGTGTCAGAAGCTTGATGCTGTTCTACTTGAAACATTTTTGTGTGGAATTGAGCGTACAGAGCCCCAAGATGAGCTATTTTGATTATTTATTACAGAAGACATTTGGGTTTCAGTTCAAAAGATGAATATGAGATGATAGATCAGAACTACAGCTTTCATTCCCTGATGTTTACATCTAGACGTGTTAAAAAACATAGAACATGACACCTTTTGTTTGAACTCAAAGATTTTTGCAAGTGATCAGAAATATTGGAATACACAATAGACAGATGCTTCTTGTAGCTCTTGTTTGTCCTGTTAGATTGATTATTTAAATAGTTAACAGATCTGAATATCTACTCTTGGTTAGAGCTCTGGGTTTCACCTGTGAAGACTACATTTGTTGTTAAAAAGATAAATCAACATGAAGACCAGAGAGCTGTCTTTGCAAGGAAAGTAAGCATTTTGGAGCAAAAAAGAGGGAAAATATTTCAGTCAGTGCACAAGTACCGGGTATAACCAATACAACAATTAGGAATGTCCTGAAAAAACAAGAAACCACTGATGTACTAACAACCAGCCATCAAACACGTTGGCCAATGGAAACAGCAGCAGCTGATGACAGAAACATTGTGAAAGCTGTGAGAAGTAAAACCCAAGAACAACAGTCAGTGACGTCACCAACAACCTCCACAGAGCAGGCTGAAGGTACCACAGACCACTGTTTGAAGAAGCCTTCGAGACCAAACCACAAGATGTACACCCCTCTCAGCCATGTTGAAGTTGTTTAACACATCTACATGTAAATCTCAGTAAATGAAAGCTGAAATTCTGATCTCATGTTCATCTTTTCATCTCAAACCCAAACATCTTCAGTGTATAGACTTGGCCTTGCTGTTCCAATACTTTTGGAGGGGACTGTAGGTCTCGGCTCATTATTCTGCTGGATGATCAAAACTTTAATGTAAAATTACACCCCCACCCCCCTGCTTTCAGGGGCGTGGCCCGTCCTCATAGACGACTTTGTGGAGTTTGCTCGGCCAATCATTATATCAGGCAGGCGCAAAAATCTTTAATCATCACCTTCTGCTTAGAGAAGTGACCTCTCTCTCTCTCTCTCTCTCTCTCTCTTTTAGACAGTTTTATATCAAAAAATATTTAAATAGAAAACATAGAAAATACAAGAGACTTTTAAGATGTGCGTCTGTGCTACCAAACATGAGATGAGTGCAGGACGATGCAGAGCTGAACACACCGCGTCAGGACGAGTCCGAGTGCATCGTGGGCTTCACCACCAGGGGGCGACAGTGAGGTGAGTTGCCTCAGCTTTGAGGCGATGAGGTCAGAGTTTCCATTCAGCAGCTTTTGAACCTGACTGGAAACTGAAAATCACAACAAAGATGGAAATGATGGATTTTTTTGGAGTCAGAGAAAGTGTTGGCCGTCACCCCCCCCCCCCCCCCAGTATGATCACCCTACCTTCTTCAGAATATTCCCATAACAGCAGCTGATGGAGACAGATTCAGAAATTTGGCCCACTTTCACAAAACATGCATGGAGACCTACTTCCTTTAACCCTCCAACTTCCAGCAGTCTGCACGTGGAGAGTGTCGCATTGCAGCAGCATCTCAAGTGCCAAGGCTGAAACCTGAGAGCGTTGGAGTGCACCATGATGAAGATGACGTTGTGTTGTTTGCAGCTGATTGACGTTTTAAACCGGAAATAAACCCAGGATGCTTTTTCATGAAGCAGCATCATGTACAGGTCCTGATGTTTTATTGCGCATTGTTACAATCATGTTTCTACAACTTGAACGTTCTAATTTAAGTCTGATGTCCAGATGAACTTGCAATGGTTAAAAGTCCATGATTGTGAAGTGAGAAAACATGCAGCGATGCTCAGAACACCAGCAGACACGCCATATCACTGCTCAGTCCCTCCAGGATTTCACACAGATTTTTAAAAAATGTTTTTCTCAATTGTTGTGGCCAAAAGTGCCTGATTTTTTTTCTTCCCCAAAATTTGTGATGCAACTTGTGATTTTTTTGTGGAAAACTGCTTGAAATGTCAATCATAGGATTCTTCTTTTAAACTCCTACAAGTGAAGACACGTGTAATGACTTTCTATGAGAGCTGCACTCATGTTCCACACACATGAATGGAGGAGAGCTTTGACTGAATGTATGTTGTGATGACGTCACATGACTCATCTCGGCCCAAATCTGAGGAAAAATAGGAGGTAATTTTGACAAATTGTAAACTCTGTGATCGCAAAATCAGGAAATCCTGAAGGGACTGATGAGATTTTTACTGTGGTACATACAGACGTGTTGTTGTGGAAAACATACAGAAATATTGTTACATACAGTTTAATCACGTGGCCAGAAAGTATTTAAATGAATTTAACATTTGTAATGGACGGATTTTCAGATCTGAGATGCAGTATTGGGGTTTAGGTTTATTTTAAATTGTTGGCTTCCAGTTCAGATTTTTATTAAACAGCAGTTGTAATTCTTTTATTCAGAATATATGCACATATCAAGGTGTGTAACATCCAAATGCAGAAAATGTGATGGAGTAGATCATGTAGAAAGATCATTGATTTCTTTTAAAGATTTAAAAACACTAACCTAGAGTTCGAGTGGATTTTCAGTTCATCCTGTTACGTTTTTTTTTGTGCACACGCTAAAGTCTATGTTTTTGATTGTTCCTTTTGATTTTCTTTATTATTTTATATTTCTTCCAGACTTCTGGACAAGGTGCTACAGTGTTCTGGTTTGCCTCACTGTGTTTGTTACAGATTGCCATTTTTGTCCGGTTTAATGTCCCTTTTATTTGTGTGAGGAAGGCAGCGTTATCCTCACCTGGTACACTTTGCAGAGTGTTTGGAGTTTTGAGTCCCAGGTAGTCGAGTTCAGCTCGTCAAATCAGTATTATTGCATTTGTAAATAAAGTTTATTTAAGGAGAAAAAAAAACAAATGGTGAATCTCCATCGTCAAATGGAAACCTGTTTGTTTGACAGTGGAGTAAAGAGGATGTTAAATAAAGCATGTTTTTAAGAAAAATGTCCGAGTAATATTTCTTTTTTGTAATATTTTCTGTGTAACTCCTGCTGTTGAGATTTCATGATAGGTTTCTCTGATTTTCTTCATCAGAACCGTCCAAAGTTCTCCACTTGTATAAGTTATATACCAACATGAAGGATTGTCTATTCAATTCAGTTCAGTTCAATTCAATTTATTTGTTTAACGGTGTTAACAATGGACATTGTCTCAAAGCAGCTTTACAGAAGTAGAGAAACAGAGAAGAAAAAAAATAGTTATATATGAAGTTTAAATTAAAGTTACTACTTTATCCCTATTTTATCCCTCATGAGCAACCCTTGATGGTGGGATAGTCTCCAAGTGGCTCTGTCCACAGCTGTCTCCTGGTCACAAGCTGTCCACACAGATCCATCCACAGCGTCAGTGAGCACCACCAAGCGAAGAGACTCTGACCAGGGATGGAGCCAGTGGTCACACCAGAAACTCAGAGCACTGGGAACTCGGGAGTGGGATGTATAGCTCGACAGAGAAAGATAGAGAGAGAGAGAGAGAGAAAGATATTAAGTATGCTTGTGATCATGTGATGTTTAAAGACAATGTACACTATATTGCCAAAAGTATTCGCTCACCTGCCTTGACTCGCATATGAACTTAAGTGACATCCCATTCCTAATCCATAGGGTTCAATATGACGTCGGTCCACCCTTTGCAGCTATAACAGCTTCAACTCTTCTGGGAAGGCTGTCCACAAGGTTTAGGAGTGTGTTTATGGGAATTTTTGACCATTCTTCCAGAAGTGCATTTGTGAGGTCACACACTGATGTTGGACGAGAAGGCCTGGCTCTCAGTCTCCGCTCTAATTCATCCCAAAGGTGTTCTATCGGGTTGAGGTCAGGACTCTATGCAGGCCAGTCAAGTTCATCCACACCAGACTCTGTCAGCCATGTCTTTATGGACCTTGCTTTGTGCACTGGTGCACAGTCATGTTGGAAGAGGAAGGGGCCAGCTCCAAACTGTTCCCACAAAGTTGGGAGCATGGAATTGTCCAAAATGTCTTGGTATGCTGAAGCATTCAGAGTTCCTTTCACTGGAACTAAGGGGCCAAGCCCAGCTCCTGAAAAACAACCCCACACCATAATCCCCCCTCCACCAAACTTTACACTTGGCACAATGCACTCAGACAAGTACCGTTCTCCTGGCAACCGCCAAACCCAGACTCGTCCATCAGATTGCCAGATGGAGAAGCGCGATTCGTCACTCCAGAGAACGCGTCTCCACTGCTCTAGAGTCCAGTGGCGGCGTGCTTTACACCACTGCATCCGACACTTTGCATTGCACTTGGTGATGTATGGCTTGGATGCAGCTGCTCGGCCATGGAAACCCATTCCATGAAGCTCTCTGCGCACTGTTCTTGAGCTAATCTGAAGGCCACATGAAGTTTGGAGGTCTGTAGCGATTGACTGCAGAAAGTTGGTGACCTCTTCACACTATGTGCCTCAGCATCCGCTGACCCCGCTCCGTCAGTTTACGTGGCCTACCACTTCATGGCTGAGTTGCTGTCGTTCCCAAACACTTCCATGTTCTTATAATACAGCTGACGGTTGACTGTGGAATATTTAGGAGCGAGGAAATTTCACGACTGGATTTGTTGCACAGGTGGCATCCTATCACAGTTCCACGCTGGAATTCACTGAGCTCCTGAGAGCGACCCATTCTTTCACAGATGTTTGTAAAAACAGTCTGCATGCCTAGGTGCTTGATTTTATACACCTGTGGCCATGGAAGTGATTGGAACACCTGATTCTGATTATTTGGATGGGTGAGCGAATACTT
The DNA here is from genome assembly GCF_019097595.1 of Hemibagrus wyckioides. Lineage (NCBI taxonomy): Eukaryota > Metazoa > Chordata > Actinopteri > Siluriformes > Bagridae > Hemibagrus > Hemibagrus wyckioides. The sequence continues at coordinate 7,914,285 of NC_080735.1, forward strand.
TTGGCAATATAGTGTAGATTATGTGTAATGTGCAGGCAGGGACTCCAGCAAGACTAGCCATGACAGCATAACTAAAAGGGAGAACCAGAAGGTGACAGACATGAAGGCTTCCCAGGATATAAAGCATCCAACCACTTCACAGTCAGCAAACCTGAGCGACTTATGAGGGTGGTAAGGTGACAACAACCAAACATCCCAGTACACCAAACACTCTATGCTCATGAACCTTCCAGATCTGCTCCTTTACCTAAGAAAAACTATACATTGAAAGCTTCACTAAACAAATGTGTCTTTAGCCTAGACGTAAACATTGAGACTGTGTCTGAATCCCGAACACTAATTGGAAGGCTGTTCCATAACTGGGGGATTTTGTAAGAAAATAATCTGCCACCTGCTGTAGCCTTTACTACTCGAGGTACAACCAAATAACCAGCAACCTTGGATCGGAGTAGGCGTGGCAGATCATAAATAACCAAAAGGTCACTTTTACTAGTCCATACTATTATTATTATTATTATTATTATTATTATTATTATTATTATTATTATTATTATTATTATTATTGTCTTCTGTATATTTTAATTTTATATTTATATATTTATCTGTTTGTATTTTTAAATCTATATTATCAGTTACAATTTATAAAACTCACCTTGTCTTGATATTATCTTTTTCTTTATCTGCTATACCTTTACCGCTGCAACTATGCAAATTTCCCCACTGTGGGGCAAATAAAGAGTGATCTTATCCAATCCTTTTTGTTTAATGGGCTGGAGTTTCACCCAGGGAGCGTTACACCCAGTTTTCCAAGATGAGATCCAGCTCCTCTGTGAATTGCACTGTCTCAGACCGCAAGACCCTTCAGTGTATAGTGAAGACAGCTGAGAAGATCATCTGAGTCTCTCTTCCCTCTATCACAGACATTTACTCCACATGCTGCATCCGCATAGCTAACAGCATTGTAGATGATCCCACACACCCCTCACACACACTCTTCACCCTTCTGCCATCTGGTAAGAGGTACCGAAGCATTCGGACCCGCACAACCAGACTGTTAAACAGTTTCTTCCCTCAGGCAATCAGGCATCTCAACAGAGAACTGAGCTGTACTGGACACACGCACACACACACGTACAACCAAGATCTGATCTCAGAGGAGAACTGAACTGTGCTGGACACGGACACACACACATAACACACGCAAAAAAAAAAGAACTGAACTGTGCTGGACATAGTCAGACACAAACACACACTAAATTGTCGCTTTAATATCTGCAATCACTGTATACACTGTTCTTTGCACATTGTCTTGTTCATTGCACAAAGTCTGCCTATATGTTGTTTGTCTGCACTGTCTTGTCTTGTCTTGTCTTCCGGTGCAATTCTGTTGTATGTCTAGTTCGTAAAGACTGCACCTTAAGTATAGTTTAATTTTTTAGTTTAATTTTAATTTTTAAATTATAGTTTAATTTTTTAATCTCTGTTATAACTCTATGTTTGTCTGCGTCACTGTACTTTGTCTGTGTTCTGTGTAGCACCTCTGGTCTAGGAGGAATGTTGTTTCACTTCACTGTGTACTGCATCTGCTATATATAGTTGAAGTGACAATAAAGCTTCTTTAACTTTTGACTTTGACTTTGAAACTAAAGGTAAATTACTGAAATTGTATGAATGAATATAATTATTATGAACTATACTTGCTATGTATGTTTATTACAGAATACACTGGTAAAAAGAAAGTGTAGCCAATTAATTGTGGATAATTAAGAGATATGAACGTCCTGGGTGTTTAAGAGAGTCCCAGTGTGCTGTCCTAAAAGATTTACTTAATAACAGAAAACGTTTACAAAAATTGCCCCAGATTACTTGATGTCATCTCATCGATTCTCCAGCAGATGGGGAAAAAGGATTGTTGAATTTTTTAGTGACTTGCATTTATGAGTACTGTGTTCACATTTACAAAGCTCTTCACACAGTTACAGCAACAACAGTCTATGTGGACTAAATTGTATAATCACCTTTCATTGTTTTGACACAAAGCATCAAATAACCTCAGCTTTCAAACTTCATCTATTCTTTTCTCGTTCAAACTCACCCTTCAACAAAACTATGTGTATCTACAGATCTACATTTGCATTCTGTTTTCAAAACTAATCAATATCATTAAAAAACAAGCAAATTCTCTTTATTTTTCTAATGAAATATATTTATTTAAAGTTGTAAACATATAAACCAATAGATTAAAAAATAAATAACGAAATAAAGAAGTAAAGTTTATTATTAATTAAGTGAATTATTAAAGGATTAAGTATATATTAATATATAAGTGTAATTAAAGTAAATAAGTGCATTAAAGTGTGTGTTAATAAGAACACCATAATAGTAATTTTTATTACAGTCATTAATAACGATAACAGCAACCAATAATAATAATAATAATAATAATAATAATAATCATCATCATCATCATCTCCGTGACCCCAATCCGCATCTCAGCACGTGCGGTCGCATCTCTTCATCCTTGACGTCATCTGCGTCTTCGCTGCTGTAGAGTTGTTTATTTGTATTTAAACTGTCTCCATGGTGATGACGCGTTCATCCAATAGTTTTCATTCAAAACCTGCATTGAGTTTCTGCCTGGCATCGGATAAACATCGGATAAACATCGTCTCCATCACCACAACTCTACAACTCTACAACTCCACAAGACAACTCTACAACTCTACAAGACAACTCTACAGCTCTGCAAGACAACTCTACAAGACAACTCTACAAGACAACTCTACAGTTCTACAAGACAACTCTACAAGACAACTCTACAAGACAACTCTACAGTTCTACAAGACAACTCTACAAGACAACTCTACAAGTCATCTCTACAATCAGCGACTTCTACGATCGACGAAGGACTTCTGACCACACCATGTCTTTCCGTGGATTTCTTCAGGGACTGAAGAACTGGACTCTGGGTGAGATCGCCTGTGCTGCGGGTCTGGTCACTCTGTCTGCCGGTGCGGGATACTTCATTTACCGCAGCCTCCGGACAGAAAGAGCTCCTCCTGACCACACTGAGCTTCCTCAAGGTAGGAGGAGCTTTATCCTACCTCGTGACTTTAATGTCTCACTGATTTTACAATAAATCCAGTAGAAGGTACAGTGTTACAGTCTAATGTTATGTAGCTAACAAGCCACCTCATCTACTGCTAACAATTAGCCTCATGCTAGTTATCGTGCTAGCGAACTTGGCTACTGGTTTAAATTACACAATAAAGTCCTTAAGCTTGGTTCAAGAATGTATTTTATTTCCACAATGAATTATTTACCCTGTTAGTAGGTCACTTTTAACAGCCCTGGCTACTGGTTTTACACTAAATCATGCTTAGCCTTGTGATTCTCCAGCTAGCGCGCTAACAGACTTTAGCCGATTTTTACCGATTTAAATGACACTGTAATAGTTGGACTAATCATATCTACAACTTATCATATTCTCAAGCTCTAGAGAACCTAACTGAACCTAACTGGCTAACTGTTGTAATTATTACACAATGAATTGGTAAATATAATATAAATATAATGTTTAGCCTAATGTTAGTTAAGCTGCTAGCGAACTTGGCTGTTGGTTTAAATGACACTAAAATCCTGAACCGAGTTGATGAGCTTGAACAAGGAGAATTTCATTTATTTCTACAATATAACATTCATCCCCATTAAAAAGTCACTTTTACCAACCCTGACTACTGGTTTTACACTAAATCATGTTTAGACTACTGATTAATCAGCTCTCCTAAAGGGCTTGGTTACAGGTGTATGTTATCTACCTAGAGAACTTCACTAATCATTTTATTTACACAATATCACAGTGAGTATGAAGCTAGTTAGCTTGATGAAGTCCGTTTTAATAATTACACAGTATAATATTTTTTATAGATTTGGGTGGTGGACAGGGGCAGGAGGTTTTAGAGAGTTTAATCAGGTCACATGTACAGTGAATTTACACAATCTGACTGCTACAATTTGTCTGTTTCTTCACAAGTTAACTAATTATCAAACTTGACAGGTTATTAATCATTAATAGGAAAGTTTGATGTTGTGTAATTGAAGAGTCAGAATTCTGAGTCACATAAAAGTGATTTTGTTACAGAGCCTGTGGATGTGCAGGGGGAATCAGTAGATACTCCCTCTGTCCTCCAGGTATGTGTCAGTTAAGTAGTAATATTTAACTTCATTTGAAACCTGTAGGCCACTTCTGTCTAAGTGTGTGTGTGTGTGCGCACGTTAAGGTCGTTGAGCCAATCCTGCAGCTGCTGCCTCCCGAACCTCAGGATGAACCTTCAGCTGTCATTCTGGTAAAGTCATTCATTTATTTACTAAAACCAATCAATAGATTTAACAAGGTTGTCTTTACTGTAAATAATGTTAGTATGAATCTGATTTGATAAGAAGCACTTATGATCTTCATGCTCTACATTTCACAGCCGCTCGATGCTGATGAGCCGAACAGCGCCTGCCGTGACGTCCAGTGCGTGTCTGCAGACTCCTCCCTCTCCCAGTCTGGGGTATTCTACAGTGCTGCAGCTGAGATACAAACACACAAACACCCTTCTTTACAAGTTCTAATGTTTAGTTTTGTTTCTCCATTTCTAGCCAGTGGACATAGTTGGAATGAGAAGGGGTCCAGAGAGTCGGCTCTACTGGTTTGACACCGCAGAGACATGCTGCTTGACTCTCGAGGTAATCACAGTCTTTATTACTCTGGTGAAGAGAATGGACATTATTGAATTGACATGGTTTTTAGTACTTTGTTGAAATGTGGATCTTGAATTTCATCAAATTGTCATTTGCAGGGATTCCCTTATTATACCAGCTATGAGGGGAGATTCACTGGCATTCAGGTAAGGGACTATTCATTGTGGCATTGTAAGATTATGGTAATTGCAGTGACTAAATTTGTTTGTGTGTTTTAAGGTTGTTGAGCCAACTGTTGAGCTGCTGCCCACAGAAGAAGACCAAGACCCTTCACCTGTTTTTCTGGTAACCAGAGCTTTAAGGAAAAGAATATTATTATGAAACTGCTATGATCAGAAGCACTCACGATCTTCCTGCTTTACTTTTCACAGCCACTCGATGCTGGTGAGCTGATCAGTGCCTGCCGAAACATACAGTTCCTCTCTTCAGACCCCTCCATCTCCCAGTTTAAGGTATTCTACAGTGCAGCAACTGAGACACAAACACACAAACACCCTTCTTTACAAGTTCTGATGTCTAGTTTTGTTTCTCTATTTCTAGTCAGTGGACGTAAAGTCCTACTTCTTGGGGATGATAAGGGGCCCACAGAGTCGGCTTTGCTGGTTTAAAACCACCACAACACACTGCTTGACTCACATGGTAATCACAGACTTGATTATTCTGAGGAAGAGAATTGACCTTGATGATTATTAGATGCTCACGTTTGTCAAATAGATCTTGAGTTCCAGCTATTTGTCATTTGCAGGGATTCCCTTATCATACCACCATAGAGGACTGTTTCACTGGCATACAGGTAAGGGATTATTCGTTGTGGCATTAGGAAACTTTTGCTAATTGCAGTGACTAATTGTGTTCACTTTAAATTGTTTTTTTAAGTCTGAATCTGGGAGGGTTACAGAGTTCATCTCCTGTAACCGAGTGGAGACATCGTTCATCGTGCCACATTACAACACGGTAAATATATTGCACTGTCATGAAGTGTATATTGTAGTTAGTAACTTTTGGAATTTTGTCAGATGTACTTTTATTTGTCTGTAGTGACATTATATATTTTTTTACTCAGCACAAAACCGTTAAAACGGTAACCTGCGATTACCTGTATGTGGCTGGAGATGGGCAGATGTGCACCTCCACCTGGGAGTATGACCAGGACGACTCTGAGGTAATTCAGAGTTTCAGATCTGATGTGTATCTACATATGTTGCTATTCCCCTTATTCTATTTACTATGTGAGTTTTAATGATTTAATGATTCGGCTTGCAGGAGAATGAAGAGGAGGTGGAGATGGAGGTGCCCTTTATTTGGTACGATCCTATTCACTGTTTATTGATGTAACAGTGTATTGTATGTTTAACATACACTAAGCATTTAAATCTCTTCTTTCTTAGCTGCCATCTTTCAGAAAGAGGGGTGACTGACATCGGCCTGAAGGTGCCCGCTGTCCGTGAGGCGTTTGCTGTGAGTAAAACCTTTCTTCAGCTGCTGTTATTGCGCAGGTAAAGTCCTCTCTGCTTTAACGTATATTGTGTGCTGTCTTATATTCAGACTCTGCTTGCCAGCGTCCACAACCAGGACTTCTTGTTCATGGTGGGAAAAAGGATTGCCATGCGACTGGCAGCAGCTAACAACCAGGTAACTTCAGAATGATGAAAGACTGTTTGATTTTTGTGATGAAAATACTTTCAGTTACTCAGTCATAGCCAAAGTGAGTTACAGAGATTTTCTTGTTTGTTTGAACAGGATGTAGTTGGTGTGCAGTTGGCATACGAGGCCCTGATTCGATTCCTGAGGACGCCTTCATATCAGGATTCGATTAAAGCAGAGCTCTCCGGGCCAGATGTAAGCTAATAAACGCCTGTGTGAAATGACAGATGTTTAAACAGAAAAGATTTTGATAATATAGAAAACTGAACTTCAATATGTGAAGCTAATTTCTTTTTGTACCTTTACTCCTATGTGCAGGTCTACCACTACAACTTCCTGGATGTTTTTTATGAGCTGATTCTCTTCGGCTGTTTTAAAAATGGCTCAACACCTCAGCTAGTAAGTGTCTTATCAGGAGATTTAAGTTTCAGAACATGGTCTATTTTATCTCATTTTCCCTTATTTTTTAATCCTGATAAGACATGGCATTAATGAAGCCTGTTGTCTTTCTTTTCTAAAGTTTAAGGGAGGATTCTTGGAGCGCGTGCTTCAGCTCATCAGCATGTGGGATATAGACGTGTGGGAGCCTGCAGCAGAGCTGTACTTCAAAGTGCTTATTGTAAGTGTTCCAATATCTTCTGATGCCACGATACACAAATTCTCAGGATTGTACCTTAAACTCAGTGACACTATGTTGAATATGTGTGTGATTTGTCAATAGGATCACCTTACACAGATATTTGAAGTACTGTTCACTCAGCCTCTGGAGCTCTACAGCAACCCAGCAGCCTTAGCCTCCATAGTTCAGATTGTCGTCATGCAGGACGTCCAGCAGATGATGAACATTTTGGAGAAGCTCTGAGCAATGTCTTTCCCTTTGTCCTTTTCATCTTTTCTTCCTCTCTTTCATTTCATATTTCTTCTTTTCTCTCACTTCTTTTTCCTACATTGCTCAGGCTCTCCACACGTGAGTATGAATTAATTTTATTTCTATTTTAGATTAATGTAATATTTTAAAAATCTTTTTTTCTTTCTTACAGGTTGTACAGTGAACCCCAGGACTGAAGAAGGGCTTAACCCTAAATCTTCAGATCCCCTTTCCCTTAAAAATCATCCCTTATTAATCTATCCCTCTATTCCTGTCCCACTCCCCCATTCCCATAAATACCCTATAGTTCATAAATAGATAAATAGAATTGATTGTAAATAAACTTATATCTGTATAGTGCTTATATGCTTTATTTTAATAAATATTTATATTTGTTCCTATTTCAGTCTCATTCTGATTATTTTTAGTCATCAGTATGTCTGTATAATTTCCCTTTAAAAATCAACACAAAATGAATTTTTCACTTATATACAGATCCTTTTTAAAGCATTTCACAACCTTTAAATAGTTTAAAATGTTTAACTAAAATGTTTAAAAATAACATTTTGTATCATGTAATGTATTTATGAATTGTATAATATGATATATAATCTAAAAACACAAGCACACCCACAATGGTAGAAAAGAATGGAGCTCCACACTGAAGTGATAAAACAAGATGAAGGTCTTACAATACACTATACAGTTACTGGGGTGTGGTATAAATAAAAAAAATGAGGTAATTATCATTAACTGGTCATCATAGTAATGTAAATAATAGGATAAGGCCTTCAACCCTCCCTCTGCTTAGTGCCAAGCTGTTCCCCACCTTTTCTACATGAGATATCATGCTGACCAGAGAAAGGGTCAGTCTACTGCTCATGATTTTTGAGTCAGTGGTAAACACAAGTCAGTGTCGTAGGAAGTCTCTTTCTGTTCCCATCCTCTCCTGTCTTCACTACAGCCATGTAAGTTAAATGCTCTGTAAGTTAATGATACTGGAGCTGCACCCTCGTTGCCGGACACCCCAACTTCCTGGCCTGCCCTTTAGATACACCTCTACTGTGTAATAATTTAAGATCTGTGTAATACTCTGTAATCTTAGCATGTAATGCTAAGGAGGAGTCTTCATCTATCTGTGTGAGTGGGTGTGTATGTGTACCTGCAGTGCACCACTATAGGGGGGTTGCCAGACTGCTGTTGTTGTTTCTGCACTGCAGCAATCAGATCAATCATTCCTTTTCCATCCGATGAGATTCCAATCTCTGGCCAACCATGGAAATGAAAATGTCTGACCAGACGAGACTGCTTCTCCTAAAAACACATATTATATTTACTGTATGTAATGTGTGTATATATGTATGTCTATAATGAAACATTTTATTCTGATCTTACAGCATGACAATATCCATATCTACAGGGCATGAGGGATCACTGAGTGGTTTAATGAGTATAAAAATGATGTAAATAATATGCTCTGGCCTTCTCTGTGACTATTGGAGATTGTGATATTTTGTACAGTGCACTGTATCAGCATCATCAAAACAAAAAATGAAAGAAGAATCATGTTCATCCCTCCAGGACAGATCCAGAGATTTCTATAACTGCTGCCAATCACACTGAAAATGTTGTAGAGATCCAATATTCAATGTGGGTTTATTATCAGTAATGAAGGTAATCATTAAACACACATACACACACACACACACTGGAAAGTTGCCTAATCGCAGGCCAGTGGCACAATTTTATAAGAAATTTTGCTCTCCTTTCTTTATGGCTTGCAAATTTTGAATCATGGCTCATGGGTCTGTTAAAACAGGATCTTTATTGTTTAATAGGACAATCTGATATTATTGGGATCATTTCATACTATCTCAAGTAATCTTTTTTCCCTACATTTTCTAAAATAACTCACCACTTTCTAAAGTACAGTATAATATTTTATTCTAATATTTTCTAGTCGAATTAACTTAAACTCAATCATCGTCATAAAGCTTGCAAAACCTTTCAGAGAGCATCATGACTGATCAGTGAGTGAATCAGTCCTAATGCTGCCTTGCCTTGAACTACTGTACTGTTGTTGAGTATGTGATCCCACATCGGGATGGGTAGAAGAAGGGAAACAATGGAACAGAATTAGCGTAGCTGCTGTTCATAATATTAGCAGCACTAGATGATAATATACATTTAATCAGATGTACTGGAGCACAAGGTTATGGGATGTATTATGTGTATGCCAGGCTAAAGAGATAAGTCTTTAGTCTACATTTAAACTGGGAGACTGTGTCTGAGCCCCGAAGACTGTCAGGAAGGCTATTCCAAAGTTTAGGAGCTAAATACAAAAACCCCCCTTTTGTGGACTTTGATATTCTGGGAACTACCAGAAGTCCGGAGTTTTGTGATCTTAAAGAGCGTGGTGGATTGTAACGTGTTAGAAGACTGGCTAGACACGTGGGAGGTAAACCATTTAAAGCCTTGAACGTAAGTAGTGCTAATTTATAGTCAATTCTAAGTTTAACAGGTAGCCAGTGCAGGGATGATAATATTGGGGTTATATGGGGGATCATATTTTCTTGACCTGGTAAGAACTCTGGCGGCTGCATTCTGGACTAACTGTAGCTTGTTTATTGAAGATGCAGGACAACCACCTAGTAATGCATTACAATAGTCCAGTCTGGAGGTCATGAATTGCATGAACTAACTTTTCTGCATCAGATACAGATAAAATGTTCCTAAGGTTGGCAATATTTCTAAGATGGAAGAAGGCTGTTTTTGTAATATTGGAAATATGATTTTCAAAGGACAAGTTGCTGTCTAATATTACGCCCAGGTCTTTCACTGTTGAGCTAGTAGTAATAGTACATCCTTCTAAATGCAAGCTGAATTGTGAGAGCTTCTGTGTACTGGTTTTTGGACCAATAAGTAATATCTCTGTCTTATCAGAGTTTAGTAATAGAAAATTATCAGTCATCCAATCTTTAATATCTTGAACACACTCAGTTAATCTAGAAAAATTAGATATTTCATCTGGTTTTGATGAGATATATAACTGGGTATCATCGGCATAACAATGGAAACTAATCCCATGCCTTCTAATGATGTTACCCAATGGAAGCATGTATACCGAGAAAAGCAGAGGTCCTAAAACTGATCCTTGTGGGACCCCATATTTCACTGGCACTACACTGGACAGTTCTCCATTTAAATCTACTAAGTGGTATCGATCAGACAGGTAGGATCTAAACCATTTTAATGCCTGTCCCTGCATACCTATGTGATTTTGTAGGCGATCCACGAGAATGTTATGATCTATAGTGTCGAATGCAGCACGAAGATCAAGCAGGACTAAAATTGAGATGCAGCCTTGTTCCGAAGCTAAAAGCAAGTCATTAGTGATTTTAACTAGTGCAGTTTCTGTACTATGATGGGGCCTAAAACCTGACTGAAATTCTTCAAGGATATTGTTTTCTTGTAGGAAGGAGCATAATTGAGCTGACACCACTTTTTCTAGTATTTTTGATATAAACGGAAGGTTTGAAATCGGTCTGTAATTTGATATTTCATTAGGGTCTAGTTTCGGTTTTTTAAGAAGAGGCTTAATAACTGCTAACTTGAGAGATTTTGGGACATGACCTAGATATAATGAGGAGTTAATAATATTGAGAAGAGGCTCTCCAGCTGCATGTATCACTTCTTTCAGCAATCTAGTTGGAATTGGATCTAGCAAACACGTTGTTGATGTAGCCGTGGTGATAAGTTTAAGTAGCTCTTCCTGCCCTATACTGGTAAAGCATTGTAGCTTTAAATGTGGAGCTTTAGGCTGGTCTGGATCACCGGATGCTGTCAAAGGTTGAACATCCAATTTTTTGTTCCTAATACTAATTTTTTCAGTGAAGAAAATCATAGTCCTCACTACTAAACTGTGCTGAAATACTCTCTCCAGAAATCTGATTTGTTTCAGTTCTGATCTGTTTTGTTAGTCTAGGCACTGTACTGAATAAGAATCTGGGATTGTTTTGGTTTATTTCTATCAGTTTGCTCAGATGCTCAGCCCTAGCAGCTTTTAGAGCCTGTCTATAGCTGGACAAACTGTCTTTAAACGCAATTCTAAAAACTTCTAATTTGGTTTTTTCTCCACTTTCGCTTGAGGTTACGGGTTGCTCTCTTGAGGGAGTGAGTATGACTATTGTACCATGGTGCAGGTGCTTTATCTCTGACCTTTTTTAGTCGGATGGGGGCAAGAAAACGAGCTGACGTTAAACCGCGCATTGTCAGCAATGTATGACAAGCAGACTCTGGATGCTAGTTTAATGTTAGACTCAATATGATCATAACTCGTTTTCATATCAGAGGACAGATGAGGTGGACAGTTAGGATACATGGAGAGATGGGATTGAATGGACAGATGGAGGACAATGAAAAATGTTCTTTATATCAAAGTTAAATTTTTTTTATTGTTTGTGAGAATCTTCCATCCTGTGTACCTGTATCTATTGTGTTATCAATTTTCCATCCTTTGGATTACAGAAGTAAGGATTACAGATGTTTAGTCCTACCCTGCTATAATACAGTGTTGAAGGCATAAAAATGATCTACTTTAGGTATTTGTGCTGCACAGAAAATTAGTACCAGGAACGTAAATATTTTAATTTCTTCATTTACTAAGGGTGGTTGTTTATGCATGAAAGACAATTATTATTAGTAGTAGTAGTAATGATCAACATTTTCATATAATTACATATTAATGTTGCTGCTGTCTATCTGAAATTGATATTACAAAATAGTGATTCAGCACACAGTTCATAAAGCTTCTGCTTTTTCTATTCTAAACCCCTGCGGTTTGGTGGATGTGTCTCCGACAAACGTCCTGTGCAACAAATGATTAATTTTACATTTTCAGGTACAGCGGTTAGTTTAAAATAAAAGTTTGTTTAGCAGAGGAAATTGAGTCTCACATTTTATTCACACACAAAACATAAATGGTGAACATTTTTAGTACATGTTTAGTAGCCCACTATTGTTTTTGGCAGAATTTATCATCATAATCAACTTAATTATTTCCTGAATTTTGTGGCATTATAGTCCCTAAATGTATGTAAATGCAGGAAATGGGATTTAAATCAAAAATATTTTCCTCCATTTTGTGCCCCCCCTTCTCAAACCAAAGTTACTCCCTTGCAGCCGCTTATTCAAGTAGCCAAGTGTTTGTCCAAAATCACAAGACCAAACAATGCTTTAATTCTCAGGGAAGGAAAATATTGTGAGGCCGTAGAAGAGAGAGAGGAGTTGGATGAGTCGGGTTCCTCAATGCTATTGTGCAAGGTTTTTGAAAAATCTGAACCATATTCCAGAGACCCATATTGTTGACAGCTGAGAAGAACTGACATAATGGTGGAAAAAAACATCATTGTACCAATCTCCTGATTTGTCATTTCTCCCTCATGGCAAACAGGTAGGCCAAAGAGGACAGTAATCCAAACCTTTTATCATAAGAAATAAGTTGTTGAATGCATGTATTTGTTGTATTAATTAATTAATCTACTAATTTGTTTGTTTGTTTTATCTCTAAACAGATGGAGACAAAATAATTTTCATTGGTGGAATTTGCAGATGATAATACAGTGGAAATTATTCCAACCACTCAGTTTGAGGAAACCACTAAAGTCTGCTTTTGTATTTAATAAGCTTTAAAGTAACATTAACTTACTAATTAAAATCCAGGGATTGTTCTGAGACCTCAAATATTGAAAGTCAGGACACAACAAATAAAAAGAGGACAGACAAAAAGCCAAGTAGATTTTAGTGTGAAACTGAAGTCTCCTCAGATGGTAAGTGTTGGTCTTATTTTCATAGCTAAGCACTAAGTAGATTGTAGAATCCTGGTACCTATGGGCTCTACCATCAACCACAGATCAGTTTACACTGTATGTAAAAGTGTGCAGATTTCTCAGGCTGAAAGCAGGGCAAGACTGCTGTTGGAAATTCTTTTAAATTATAGTTTTTCTCAATTGCTTAGACATATGTTTTAAACTTTCACCCATTCATCAAAAATGAAATGGACAAAACATCCAGTAATTACAGAAGAAAATGTTTATTGTATATAATACAAGCATTTTGCAAATTTCAGTAAAAAAAACAACAAATAAATAAATCCATATAATGAATTCATCGTATAATGTAAATAATACAGCATATTTGTATATTCAGCACTTTCATACTGTAAAAATCCAGCAGTTTTATGGTGAAAGCCCAAAGAACAGAAACTCTAAATGAAATTCACATTACAGTTCACTCAGAAATGTTGTGCAACTGCAAATTTTACTGGTTAAGACATTAGACATATGATTGGAAAGTCATGAGATCAAATCTCAGTGTTTTTCATGTTTATGATCTCTGTAACACACACACACACACACACACTTATTTAGCAAAAGTAAACACTTTTCTCAGAAAATTTTTTTTTTGTCTCTCAACTCCACATAAACCATCAAATGATTAGCCACATACACTCCAACTATACATGGATGTGACAAATGCTAAACTTAACTATCTTGTGTCTTTTGTATGTTCAATGTACAGTGGAGTACACAGCAGTTTGTCATTGCACTCACACATACAGGTATGTTCACAAAAACTGTATAAACTGTACAACATAATTTGAAACATAATATTTTGTTGCACAAAAGCACTGCAATCAAGCGATTTCTGTAACTCTCAGTGAGACTTCTGCACCTGTCCACAGGTATTTTGCCCCACTCCTCGTGAGCAAACTGCTCCAGCTGTCTCAGGTTTGAAGGGTGTCTTCTCCAGACTGCATGTTTCAGCTCTTTCCACAGATGTTCAATAGGGTTTAGATCAGGGCTCATATTCAGGGCCACTTCAGAATAGTCCAATGTTTTGTTCTTAGCCATTCTTGGGTGTTTTTAGCTGTGTGTTTTTATTCTGTTGAAGGACCCATGACTGAGAACAGCTTTCTGACACTAGGCAGCACATTTCACTCCAGAATGCCTTGATGGTCTTGAGATTTCATTGTACCCTGCACAGCTGCCTCCATGTTTCACAGTATGCTTCATTTTGCACATGTGAACATAGAGCTGATGTGACTTGCCAAAAAGCTCACGTTTTTGTTTCATCTGTCCAAAGGACATTCTCCAAGAAGCTTTGTGGCTTGTCAAGTATGAACATCTTCACATAATTAGCCATCAACAGACCTACATTTAACTTTCAGTTACTGTTCTTCCATATCGCATGTTATTTTGATATTTTACAACCACACATAATTCACAAACAAGTTGAACAGATAAACTAAATGATTTGTTTATTTACACCTAAGAGCAGTGATAAATGCTCTTAATGATCTAAATAAATGATGATTAAATGAATTTAAATATATTGTAATAATTGATTGTTTACTAAAATAAATCATTCTGTTGAGGGATGAAAACATATTTTCTCATTGTATACCACAGCAGGTTTTAAATAATGACAAGAGTTTATAATGTTTTCTACTTCCTTGGAAACGTTTAAGAAGATGGTTTCTATTTTCATTTTTAAGAAGATATAGATTTCATTGCTGTTGCTCGCGGTCGTGCTTCATGATAGTAAAGGTTTATATAGTAGACGTTTATGTATTTAATTGTTCATCTGAATCTTATCTAATGTCCATGTGACTTATTTCTTAGTTAAATTTGCAGATGACGGTGCTGGAAGACATTAACCTGATTATATAGTTGCATATTTTTTATTGTCAGAAATTGTTATTGTAATACAGTTGTGCTCAAAAGTTTGCATACCCTGAAAGAAATTGTTAAACATTGACATTTATTTGGAAAATATGACGGATAATGCAAAAGATTCTTTTCTTATGTAAGGATAATGGTCACATGAAGTCATTAATTATCACATAGTTGTTTGACTCCTTCCCAAAACCTAATGATAACTGAAATCATCTAAACAACTCTGATCAAAATTTTACATATCCTTGAATGTTGGGCCACATTATAAACATTTATAAAACAGGAAAAGGATATAAAAAGATCTCAACACTTGAAAATGCCAGTCAGTACTGTTCAAACTCTGATAAAGAGGTAGAAAATCAGAGCTTCTGTTGATACTAAGACTCAGTCAGGTAGACCAAGAAAGATTTCACCAACTACTGCCAGAAGATTTGTTCAGGATGCAAAGAAAATCCCAGGAGAAAGCCGTTACTCTGCCCATGCTACAAAAAGGCCCGCTTTCAGTACACCAGACAACAGCTAGACAAGCCTCACAGCTTCTGGAGCAGAGTCATTTGGAGTGATGAGATCAAAATTAAACTTTATAGTCACAACCATAAACGCTATGTTTGGAGAGGAGTCAACAAGGCTTATGGTGAAAAGTGATCTCTTATGATTTAGGGCTGTGTGAGCTCCAGTGGCACAGGAAGTTAGTCAAAATTAATGACAAGATGAATGCAGCATGTTATCAGAAAATACTGGCAGACAATTTGCATTCTACAGCAGGAAAGCTGCACATGGGATGCTCTTAGATGTTCCAACATGATCCAAAGCACAAGGTGAAGTTGACCTTCCAATGGCTACAGCAAAAAAGGTGAAGGTTCTGGAGTGGCCATCACAGACTCCTGACCTCAATATTATTCAGCCACTTTGGAGAGATCTCAAACGTGCAGTTAGGGCAAGACAACCAAAACATTTACAGGAACTGGAGGCATTTTGCCAAGAAGAATGGACAGCTATACCACCTGAGAGAAATAAGGACCTCATGCACAATTATTACAAAAGACTGCATGCCATCATTGATGATAAAGAGGGCAATACACGATATTAAGAACTAAAGGTATGCAAACTCTTGAACAGGGATTATTTCCTCATTTTCTTTATTGTCATGTTGTGTTTGATTGTGCATTTCTGTCATGCCTTACATATGATCTTGAGTCCTATAAGAAAGAAAATAAATTTGGTTTGCCTTCTCACTCATGTTTTCTTTAAAAAAGTTTTACACATCTTGCAAATTCTCCCAAGGTATGCAAACTTTTGAGCACAAGTGTGTATATATTTTTAATGTATTAACTTACACTGTTTTGACTGTCAAAGATTCTTGTCATTTTGTGTACACAATTAAACAAGTGATCAATAAAAACATGGATTGTGTGCTGCTTATATATTTTGACTGATTATTTGATTATGACTTGAAATATTTGAATATGTGAATATGTAAAATAAATAATGAGGTGAGGTTAGGGGAGCGTCCTGCAAAAACATGAAAACAACATTCTATTTCTGTGAAGAAAACTTTCCTGGGAAAACAAAAACAAACTTAAAAAATGTATGTTCTGGCAACCAAAAATTGTCTTAATTTTTTTTATTACTTTTGTCTATGTTTAATAACTACTACTACTACTACTATTACTACTACTAATAATAATAATAATCCTCTTTGCTCATTTCACTGGTGAAGTGAACAACACTCCCAAACCCAGGGGTTCATGATATTGCCCATTTTTATTTTTATTTTTTTCTAAGAAGAAGATGACGTCAGATACCCAGAACATAGATAGAACATGTATAGATACATAGAACACCTGAGAATTTTGTACGTCATTGAACACATCACGGGGATTAAACACTCCAAACATTGATCGAGTGCTCAGTGTAAACTGAATGTTTAATGGAGATGAGTGTAAAACCATCAGTACAGAGATTTACATCGAGAAAAAGCAAAATGTCAGAGGAAAAGAAAAAGACAGAAGCTTCTGTGTCTGTGGGGCAGTTTGTCCGGAGAAAAGGCACAATTAGAAAAGGTGAGTGAATAGACACATGCTAGCATGTTTACTGACTTAAATATGTATGCATAGACTTGGCCAGATTAGATCACTTATAGTGATCATAGTTTATAGAATAGGCACAGCGGCAAAAGGAAATTGAAAAGGAGAAGTTGAAGCAGCTCGACTTGGAGGAAGCAGAGTTTCAAGCGATGAAAAGAAAGGAAGCAATAGAGAGGGCCAAAACCCTGCAGTTCTTCCAGACAGACAGTGAAAGGATTTTATTTTAGTATAGGAATATTGTTAATAGGATTTCGTGTCTTGTTTTTCATCATATATACTGTATGCAGCATCATATTCTTTGTGATTTCCTTCACATAAATATTGTGTTCATTTTGTTATTGTTGAAATCATTTCTCCCCCAGAGTGCTGTGAGGATGACTGAAGTCCTGAAAGAGAGGGAGGCTCAGATTGAGCTGAAAAAAAGAAAAGAAATTGAGGCTAAAAAAGAAGAAGACGAGATCTTGGCCACGAAACACGGAGCTGGCTTTACAGGAGCAGCGAGAGAAAGCTGAGGAGAGGAAGCAGAAGCGCCTGGCTCATGCTGAGTTTTTGAAACAACAGTAACGTATCAGATTAACCAACATATGCACAGTATTATAGCCATTAGTTTCTGGTGTAACAAAGTAGTTGAGAAACCACAAAATTTTGCTTTGATTTAAATGAGAGCTAACATGTTACCTCTGTTTTGCTCAGTGAGGAGCATGTGTGCTATAACTGTGTCCTTGTTTATTAGGGTTAAGATGATGATGGAGATGATGGAGAAGAAGAAAAACGCAGAACTCTAGCATTTCCAAGAGCTTTATGAAATGGAACAAACCATGCTCAGGCAGAAGAAGCAAGAGGAGAAGAGAAAGAACAAGAAGGCTTTTAAAGTAATTACTTCTCAAACTTGGGGGCAGCAAGTAGAAAATGTGCAGAAGCTGTATCTCAGTTTTCAGGGGAAAAAATGGTCATTTTATGAAATGTGATTTGATCAAATCTAAAAAATAACCTACAGGGTTGGGTTCAATTCCCTCCTCTGCCCTGTGTGCTCTCCGTTTGCATGTTCTCATGTTATTTAATTGAATATAGTGATGGATTTTTGTCAATGTATAGACCTCTAGATTGCACTAAAATAAGTCTAATCTCCTGTATGTTTTTTATCTTTAATCAGGAAGAGTTGGCCAATAAGAAAATCTTCCAAGCGCCTAACGCCAAGAAACAGGAGATGGAAGAATAGAAATGGAAGCTTGTTGTTGAGGCCAGAAGGAGAAGAAGGAAGCTGCTGTGTTGAGGAGTATTGCTGAACACAGAGAAGCTGTGGTAAATTCCAGTTTTGGGAATATGTTCAACTATAAGGAGTCAAAGCAAGACAATATTTTACCTTTAATGTTTCAAAGGTTCACACTTTTTAAATGGTTTCTGTTACTTGGGTATTTTTTGGTGCATTTAAATGTATTTTTGTCTCCAATTATACCATTTTAGCATAAAGAGCTGAAGCGCAAGAAACAGAAGGAGAAGCAGGAGGCTGCTGAGACGCTTAAAGCAAACAAAGCAGCAGATTTCCTTTACCATCAAACTCAGAAATTCAAGGCCCAGAAAAAGACTTGTATGTCCATCAGATGGTCAGTCAGCTCATTTTTTCTCTAGTTTTATATCAGGACTTTATTTAACTTTACATTTCTATAGACTTTATTTAACATAACTACAAACTCCACTTTTGTTGGCATCTAGAATGAGAAGCATGCGAAGAAGCAGCTCAGGGAAAAACAGAAGCAGGAATGTAAAGTGAGGAATGCACAGCTTATTGCAGAGGAAGAGAAGCAGTTTCAGACTTATGCCAAGGATGTGATAGAGACAGCTAGGAAGGGTCAGAGGAACACCTCCATCCTGCACAAGGCCTCAAAGGTGGGCATTGGTGGAGGACGCGGACCTGTGTTTGGAGTCATTAGACCGAGTTACCAAGTACAGGATAAATCAGGAGTTCAGCTGCCCAGTTATGTGCGCAGAAAGAAGCTGGATGTGACTACCTACATGCAGGAGTCTAGAAAGCGGCTGGGATTTACTGGGTGACCGTGAGATGTATTGCTGATGTTCTGACAAGATATACAGAACTTCTCTTTCAGCTGAATTCGGTTCCCAGGCAAATTCCAGATAAAATATGTCACATGATCAAAGCTACATAATATTTTTCTCTCTGGGGATAGATCTGGATGGACAGCCTGTGACCCAGTCAGTTTCCAGCAGGAAGCAATTAGTGCTATGTCAATAATGAGCTCAGAAACTATACTGACATATTAGTTCCTCAAGAGCTCTTGGTTGCACAATACTTCCTGATTATAAACTGTAATAATACTGTACAGGCGAGTTATACACTGATCAGCCATAAAATTATGACCACCTGCCTAATATTGTGTTGGTCCCCCTTTTGCTGCCAAAATAGCCCTGACCTGTCGAGGCATGGACTCCACTGAAGGTGTGCTGTGGTATCTGGCACCAAGATGTTAGCAGCAGATCCTTTTAGTCCTCTAAGTTGCGAGGTGGGGCCTCCATGGATCAGATTTCTTTGTTCAGCACATCTCACAGATGCTCGATTGGATTGAGATCTGGGGAAACTGGAGGCCAAGTCAACACCTCAAACTCATTGTTGTGCTCATCAAACCATTCCTGAACTGTTTTTCCTTTGTGGCACAGCACATTATCCTGCTGAAAGAGACCACAGCCATCAGGGAATACAGTTTCCATGAAAGGGTGTACATGGTCTGCAACAATGCTTAGGTAGGTGGTACATGTCAATGTAACATCCACATGGATGGCAGGACCCAAGGTTTCCCAGTAGAACATTCCCCAAAGCATGACACTGCCTCTGCCGGCTTGCCTTCTTCCCATAGTGCATCCTGGTGCTGTGTGTTCCCCAGTTAAGCAACGCACACAAACGTGGCCATCCACGTGGTGTAAAATAAAACATGATTCATCAGACCAGACCACCTTCTTCCATTGGTCCAGTTCTGATGCTCACATGCTCATTTTTGGCGCTTTTGGAACACTTTGGGCACTTTTTTCCTTCCTTGGACCATTTATGATAGATACTGACCACTGCAGACCAGGAACACCTCACAAGAGCTGCAGTTTTGGAGATGCTCTGATCCAATTTGGCCCTTGTCAAACTCACTCAAATCCTTACACTTGCCGATTTTTCCTGCTTCTAACATCAACTTTGAGGACAAAATGTTCACTTGCCTCCTAATATATCCCACCCACTAACAGGTGCCATGATGAGGAGATCAGTGTACATCTCCCTCAGTGTCACCCAAATGAGGATGAGATTCCCTTCTGAGCCTGCTTCCTCTCAAGGTTTCTTCCTCATATCATCTCAGGGAGTTTTTCCTTGCCACTGTCACCTGAGGCTTGCTCATTAGAGATAAATAGAAACTCACCTTTAAACTTTATTTTTATAAACTCAACTTTAAACTTCTGTACAGCTGCTTTAATTCCTTTAGCACAATTTAGTTGTGCTATGAAAATAAACTGAAATAAATAAATTCAGTGTCTGAGTATTTATTTAATGCTTGAGTGTGTGTCTTTCTCAGTTGTGTTTTTTTGTATTTAAAGGAGCAGTTTCTACTTGAACTGTACTATTTATTCTGTACTGAAAGGTGAATCTCATCATGAAAACATCCCTAAGTCTGAAGGGGTCATTGTATCATCTGCAGATATTTCAGTAAATATATATTTATGTTCTTATTTATTTCATAGTTCTTTTATTGTTGTTAACTTCTCTACAGTGAATAGAAAAACTAAGTGTTGCCCTGATTCACATTCAGTACTTTTATTGAGTGGAAAATCATCATGGAAAGACATTTTAACAGAAATAATTCTCATAGGGACCAGCTCATGTTGGAGTAGAGGGTAATGAGGAGGTGGATATTATAGCTAAGCAGGCTCTAAAACATTGAAAAAACGATATAAATATAGCAGTGATTAACTCTGAAGACAAAGGATTAATGAAAGTAGCTGTTGGAGTTATTATATTAATGTGTAATTGTTGTTCCGGACACTAGAGGGCGTATCTGAGTATTTTGAATGGATTGTGTCTGGAAGAGAGTCTGGAAGAGTGTTACGTGTTGTCTTGAATAAAATATTTGTTTCTTAGTTGAAAATTGGACTTAAGTATCGGAATGCTTCCTTTTTTGTTTGCAATGCTAAATGGACAATAAATGGATTGGCATATCCAATTTTGTCCCGAAGGTATGGACAAAGTGTTTGTTATTTTATTGAATGAAGATAGTGTGATTTATTGCCCTTTCTGCCCTGTAGTATAGACTGCACCTCCTTACCTAGTGTAATAGTTGAGTTGTTGTGGGTGTTCGGGGTTAATAACAATAATAAAACACGGACACTATGACCAGCTCTTCATTCATAACCTTTTTCTTACTTTACCGTCTCTTCTGTCTCCAATTACACTGATTCCCCCAAAAAGTCACTGCTCAATATATTTCAGCAAAATAAAAGTCCCTTAGACTCTTCCCAATAAAAATAAAAGTCCATTCATAAATACAAAATATTATTAACAAAACATAGAAGAAAATACTTTTTTTTATAATTGTTTTTTATTATTTCACTTTATTTTTAAAATTATTATTAAATAATCCATAAAGGAAGTTTCTATGCACTAACCCCAATCCTCATCTCAGACAATCCCACGTGGGTCTCGAGCCCCGGGTTCAGAGCCTGTGCACGGATCCTACACTCCGGATCACCATCGGCTATCAAGACTACAGAAAGAGACTTGAGAAGAAAACCCCAATGGATTTCCGGAGATTTCTACCGGACGTGAACTGGACTCTCCGTGAGCTGGCCTGTGCTGCGGGGCTGCTGGGTGTCTCTGCAGGTGCAGGTTACTGCATTTAGCGCTACTTGTGGAGATGAAGCGCTCCTCCTGACCAGCTCACGGTAGGATGATTTGACTTTAATATCATAGTGTTTTTACAATAAATCATGTTTAAGGTACACTGTGTTACAGTCTAATGTTATCTAGTTAATCAGCGATATCCTCTTTTGCCGCGTATTAGCCTAATGCTAGTTACCTTGCTAGCGAACTCGGCCATAGGAATAAACTACACAGCAAAATACTTAACGGGATTCATGACATTGGCTTAAGAATTTATTTTATTTCCTTTATTTCATTTTTTTCTGCAATAAGATGTTTACCTCACTGGTCGGTCACTTTTAACAATAATGACTACTGGTTTTACACTAAATCATGGTTAGCATAGTGATTAGCTAGCTCACGCGCCACGTTTACCGCTTTAAATGACGGTGTATTTGTTGTCCTAATGTTATTTATCTAGAGAATTTGTCTGTGTTTCATTATTACACAAATTACATGTTAAATTAATGTACTTTTTAATGTCATTAATGTCTTTTTGTTACAAATGTGTTATCTGCCTTTAGAATGTAGTTCATCGTGTACACTATCATAGTGAGTATAAAGATAGTTAGATTGCTGAACTCGGATAAACGTTTTAATAATTATACACTATAATAATACTCGACAGCTAAATATTCTAGAATAAAATATAGAATAAAACATTAAAACCAGCAGATCGCAAAATATTATCTTTTATTGTTAATGCTTGGGCATGAAGTATACAGTTTAATAGTTAGCTGAATGCTAATGCACTTGAAAACATGGCTACTCATTTTAAGATCTCAACACGATACAATATTTCTCCTAATTTTACCTACTAACTAATAAACCTGGCTCTGGGTTTTACATGTACAATAGAAAATGTTAGTTGTAATTGAAGTCACAGAAAACTCATTTTTTACAGACTCTGTGGATGTGCTGGGAGAATCACTTGATACTCCCTCTGTCCTCCAGGTATGTGTCAGATACATAGTCCTATTTTATCTACATTTCACACATGTAGGCTGCTACTAATCGTCTGTGTGTGTGTGTGTGTGTGTGTGTTAAGGTCAATGAGCTAAACCTGCTGCTCTGTCCCACTGAACCTCACCATGACACTTCAGTTGTCCTTCTGGTAACCAAACCTACGATTTATTAACGAAAGATGATCACTGGATTGTCCATGTGACAGAATGTTAGATGTGTTAGTATGAAACTGCTAGAATATGAAACACTTGTGAACTGTTTGCTCTACTTTTCACAGCCTCCCAGTGCTGGTGAGCTGAACAGAGCCTGGTGTGATCAGGTTCAGTCTCCAGACTTCATCAGCTCCTAGTCTGAGGTACTGTACAGTGCTGCAGCTGAGACACACACACACGTCTTTACAAGTTCTAATGTTTAGAATTGTTTTTCTATTTCTAGTCAGTGGACAATAAGAGAGACATCCTCATGGTGTTAAGGGGTCCAGAGAGTGGACTGTGTGAAACCACACAGACGTACATCTTGAATCACGAAGTAATCACAGTCTTTATTACTCTGATGAAGAGAATTGACATTAATGATTATTAGAAGAGAACTTTAGTGAAAAAGATCTTGAGTTTCAGTTGATTTTGCTGTGCATTTGCAGGGAATCCCTTATGATATCTGTGTTGAGGACTGTTTCACTAACAGGTAGGGATTGTTTGTTATGGCATCACAAATCTTTTGTTAATTGCAGTAATTAATTGTGTTCACTTTAAAATGTCTTTTAAGAGTGTATCTGGGAGGGTTACAGAATACATTTGCTGTAACTGCATGGAATCATCCGTCCTTGTGGCCCTGGAGGATTATGTGGTAAATTTATTACACATTATATATGATTATTTGTTCAGTATCTATATATTTTTTAGTATGTATATAAAGAATCTTTAATAATATATGTTAATCATTTTTATTTATTTATTTAACAGCACACCTTTAAAAAGGTGACCTGCACATACCTGCATGTGACTGCAGATGGACAGGTGGACACTGCCACTTGGGTGAAGGAAGATGTTTGCTCTCCTCATAGAGCGACTCTGAGGTATTTCTGTGTTTCCAAACTGATGTGTATCTTCATAGGCTGCTATGTTCCTGAATGGGATAGTTTTACTGATTCATTGCTAATTTGCCTTGCAGGAGTGTGAGGAGAGATTTAGCCCAGAGGAGACGGAGGTGCCCTTTATTAGGTACAATCCTCTTCCCAGTTTAATGGTGTAATGGTGTTATTTATGTGTAACATACACTAAGCATTTCCATTGTTCCTTAGCTGCCTACTTTCAGACAGAGAGGTGACGGATATCGGCTTGAAGCTGCCTGCTCTCCGCCAGGCGTTTGCTGTGAGTAAAACCTTTGTGTAGCTACTGTTATTGCACAGGTAAAGTCCACTCTGCTTTAACTTATATTGTGTGCTGTCTTGTATTCAGACTATGTTCGGCTGCATGCTTAATCAGAACTTCCTGTTTCTGACCAGAAAGAAGATCGTGATGCAACTGGCAGCAGCTAACAACCAGGTGAATTTTATTCTCCTATCAATAGTTAATTTTCTGTTTTATTATGATCACAGTCTGTTATGAATGAAGGACATTCTTAGGAAATATATTCAAATAAAATGTCCATAATGAAAATTTGGGCTATGTGTTCTATCATCTGTGTATCTTTAAAGGAAAACTGGACATGCATGCAGGGTTTAAAATAAGTAGCCATGTTGAACACCGTAGACAAAGTGAGTTATAGAGATTTGTTTTTGTTTCGCTTTCACTGGACACAGGTCATGTACAGTTGGCCTACGAGGCGCTGATCCGGTTCCTGAGGACATCGTCTAACCAGGAATCGATTGCAGCAGAGCTCTCCGGGGCCGGTGTAAGCTTGCATATGCCTGTAGAAAATGACTTGTTTAAATATCAAAGATTTTGGTATCATAGAACTGCCACATGTAAAGCAATGTATATGTAATGTCATTTTTTACATTTTTCATGTTTGTGCAGCTCCAACATTTCAACTTTCAACGGCTATTACAGGAACAGCTTTACACCTGAGACAGTAAGTGTCTTATCAGAAGATTTCTAAATTATGCCTGAAATGTTGAATATTTTTCTTGTATTTAGAATGTTCCCAGTGATAATATATGGCACTAATGGAGCTTGTTGTCTTTCTCACAGCAGCTGATGGCACTCTTCAGCATGTGGGACCTGGATGTGTGGGAGCCTGCAGCAGAGCTGTATTTTACAGTGCTTGTTGTAAGTGTGGAATATCTTCTGATGCCACGATACACAAATTCACAGCTTTGTATCTCTAAGTCAGTGACACTGTTGGATTTGTGTTTGGTGTGTGTGTGTGTGTGTCAATAGGATCAGCTGACAGAACTTTTAGTAGTTCTGTTTTCTCAGCCCCTGGAGCTCTACGACGACCCAGAAGCCTTGGTCACTGCAGTTACCCGACTCATCAGGCAGCATGTCCAGCTGATGATGAACACTTTGGAGAAGCTTTGAGCTATGTAGTCCCTTAACCCTACACCTCCCCATTCCCTGCCATCCCTCACCCCAAACACACACACACACACAAAGCACAATTTAATAATGATTTTAATTCTGGTCATCAGTGCCCCATGTTTTAACTCATGATGCGCTCACCATCCACTAACAGGAACATCTGTAAACCTGTCCATTTATGCATTTATCCAATCAGTCAGTCATGTGGCAGTAGCAAAATACATAAATTCATGCAGATACATGTCAAGGGTTTCTGTTAATGCTTCCATCAAACATCAGAATGAGGAAAAGTGATTTCTGTGGCTTTGAGTTTACACAGAGTGGTGTGAAAAACAAAACACACTGAGTGATTGACAGTTCTGTGGGTGGAAATACTTTGTTAATAAGATAGCTCAAATAAAATAGCCAGATTGGTTTGAACTACCATTACACCATTATAACCTTCAGGTGGATGGGCTACAACAGCAGTAGACATTAGGTTTTGAGACTATTATGGGGACAGACCTACCCAGAGACTCACTTTTTAAACTTTAACTATAGTTTCTAGGAATGTGTGCTCATATTAGCCTCAAATTCCTGTTCTTGGCTGACAGGAGTGGAGTCTGATGTGGTCTTAGCCTAGTTTTGATGTGGATGACACTTTTCTGCTGACCACAGTGGTAGAGTGCTTATTCAAGGTGCTGTAGTCTTCCAGTTAGCTCAAACCAGCCTGGTGATTCTCCTCTGATCAGCAAGATGTTTCAGAATACAGACTCTACACTCAGAGGTTTTTTTCTGTTTTGTTCTTTCGAACCATTCTGTGTAAACTCTAGAGAGTGTTGAGGGTGAAAATCTCAAGAGATCAGCATTTTCGAAAGAACTTAAACCATTCTGATGTTTGAACATTAGCTGAAGCTCTTGACCTGTATCTGCATGATTGTATGTATTGTGCTGCTGTCACATGATTGGCTGATTGGATAAATGAGCAGGTGTATAGGTGTTCCTATTAAAGTGAGTGTAAGTTATACTTAATAAGTTAATTGCCTTAACATCCATCCATCACATTCCATACTTATTTCCATTACTAACCCCACATTTGCCCCGCATAGCTCAAGCTCTCCACAAGTAGGTATAAATAAATTTTGCTATATTTTAGCTAGGACTATATAAATCTCTCTTGTCTTTTTTTAACAAGTCTTCAGGACTCAAGAACATCTTTTTTAGCCTGTGTAGAATTTTTCTCTCTCCCTTCATCAATCCCACCACCCTAATTACCCCCTTATCCCTCTATGTAGAACGTAGACACAGTATCCTATATAATCATCTGTAAATACTTCTTTATCTGTAAATAGTTTTATCTTTTAGTGTAGTGTGTATATAAATTAATTCAATAAAATATTTTATTAGCATCTATTGAAGCCTCATTCTGATCATTTCTATTCATCAATATACAGTGTTCCTTTAAAAGGTAACCCAAACACACAATGAATTTCTCATTAATATACATATATCATAATCCTTTTTAAAGAATGACTGAAACTGTGAAAAATGTCAAATAACAAAATTCTAATTTTTATAGCCTTCACAAATTTAAGAGATCCAGATTGTAGAAAAGTCTGTTTATAATTTCTAATTGTAGAAAATAAAAATCTGTGACATGACATGAATTTTGTGTTAGTGAAATTGTTTATATGGAATAGTATTGAAAAAAACAGACTGTTTCTGATTTATAGACACCCAAGAAAACATTTCTACACAAAAGTAGAGCCTTGAAGAATGAAGCTGGTCCTCATTCAGACCTCCACATTCTTGAGAAAACTGGAATTTTATGTTGACTTTCAAGATCCTGATTGCTGAAGGAAAATGACTGAATGATTAAAGCTGAAATATTTCATCTGCTTCCTACTCCTATAATAGTCTGTATCTCAAAAATCTTACACCCACAGAATTATCAGATTCTTATCATTCCAAGGTCTTGTGATGTGAATTGGAAAAAAACAAACTTGCTAATATTACAGTAATGTTTGATCTCTTTAATGCAACTGGATTGAGAAACAAGCCCACAAAGCTGTTGCAGTAGAATTGCTTGTAAATAGTAACATGACTTTTTCTAGACTTTCTGTAGAGGCTGGGGAAAGCTCATCTCCCATCCCCAGTAGCTGTGTCACTGCCCAGTTTGGGAACTGCACCGTCTCTGACATTTCACTGTGTACTGCATCAGCTGTATTTGGGTGAAATAACAATAAAAGCTCCTTAATTTGAAATATCAAGTCATGTCAAGATTTTTATTTTTGACTTACTGAAAGAAAATGAAGAGCTGAAGTTTTTACTCATGCAAAATTACTCCTTAAATCTTACTGTAGGTTACACATTTACAGTAGGGGAAGCCTATTATTATTATTATTATTATTGTTGTTGTTGTTGTTGTTGTTGTTCTAAAGAGTTCATGTTATAATTCCATGTGTTTTCACCTCATAATTATAATATTTTCAACAAGACTTGAAGGCACCTTTTGTGAATGTGGTCAACAGCAAGCAGGAAATTATATATGATTATGATATATGATTTATTTAGTTTGATCATGATGTTATAAATATGTCATGACATATAATTTATACACATATTCATCAGGCATACAGCGATCAGCTTCAACAAAAAAACACAGGCCCAGTACTGTGTAGCTCCTCCACCAAAAACAGCTCCATGAAAGTTTCCATGAAAGAGTGTACATGGTCTGTAACAATGCTTAGCTAGGTGGTACGTGTCAAAGTAACGTCCACGGCACCTGTCAGTGGTCATAATGTTATGGCTGATCGGTGTCCCTCAATGTCACCCAAATGAGGATGAGGTTCCCTTATGAGTCTGCTTCCTCTCAAGGATTCTTCCTCATAATCATCTCAGGGAGTTTTTCTTTACCACTGTCGTAGGGATTGCGGGCTGTGAAGATAGTGGACCAGGGGCGTGGCTAGTGCTAATTATCATCAATAGGGCTCGAGACCCGAATGATTTTAATCTAGCCCCGAATGTTTTATCCCGAATTTTGTCACCGGAGTGTAGAGGAATTAATTAAATGTTGATCGGTTTAGTTGAGCACTGTTGCTGTTTACAGTACACGATTTTGATTGACAACTCTCTCCGCACACACACACACACACACACACACACAGGCCAAAATACCGCGAGAGTGTACTGTAATGTTTTACACCTATCGGTCTGCACAGCGCCGCTTTCACACCACGGGACTAAAACACTTTACAGCCCTTGAGCACAACAGCAATAAATAAAAACTGTCAGAAAACACAACAATCTTATTATTCAGATAAAAGTCTAACTTCTAATATTTAATGTTAACACAGTTGATAAAAGTCGGCTAACAAATGTATGTTGTGTCAAAAAGGAGGCCCACTGTCTCTGATTCTGAAAACCCCTGACATAAGGACCCTTCTGAATATTATTCCATACATAAGACGTACAAAAGCCTTAAATTAAATAAGACTAAAGATAGATCTAAATAAAATATAAACTGTTAAAGCACTAAGACATTACAGTCTGAACATCATGAGTTTCTACGACTAATGCAGTATTTAAGTTAAAATACAGACATGGCTTAGGGGAACAATGGACCAGAACAGACTCCATCATTCGGCTGTTCTGTCAATTGATAAAGGAATTCTCAGCATTATAAATACTAGTATGGTAATTGACCGTTTTGCTCAAGTCAAGTCTCTGAGATACTCTCTGATGATTCCACCCTCAAAGAAATAGGATAGAAAGTCACCAAGAGCATGAAGTAGACAAGATACAAGCAGCAAGACAGATGAGAGAATGAGAGATGAGAGAACAATAAGAGAAGAGAAGAGAGGCTGTAAAAAAAAAAAAAGAAACAAGAATAATACATACAGTAGTGGCAGTATAAATGAGGAATGAAATAAGAGGTGCAAGTATAATATAGATTATTGTAAAATAAAAAATAATAATTATAATAAAGAATCTACACAGCACGGCTTCACACACAAGCTGTAAAAGAGATAATATTGCATGTGTAAGAGAGAAATATAATGAATTTAATGAACTGATAAAATGATGGGAGGAGTCAGAAAAAAGATTGAATAAAATTTTATAAAGTTGCATACTATTTGTGTTCATTTATGTTTATTATTAAACATCCTTATTAAAATCCTAGAAACGCCCCTGCAATGGTCCAAGGGGTAAGTTAAATTAGTTTTATTAATTAACAGGGCAGTATGAGTTATTTTACTGTACTGTTAATTTTTTTCTTTTTTGTGTCTTCGGCACAATGGTATTCAATAAGCAAAGTTACGTTCTTTTTTTAGACTAATATTAGATTAAAAAAACTCATACTGCCCTGTTCATTAATAAATCTAATGTAACTTACCCCCTGGTCCATTGTCTTCACAGCCCGCAATCCCTGCGCAATCTTCTCCGCTGCAGGTTCATTACAGGGCCGTGTTCCAATCGGCAAGTGATTCCCCTCGGAGTGAACTACACAGGGAGCAGGATGTACACTTTAAAGTGCACTGCGACACGGACCGAGAAATCGGCAATCCATTGCTCTTCCTGTAATAACCCGGATATTAAGAGCTGAATTTTTCGACCTGAATTTGAAGGCCCGCATTTTGCCGACCTGAATTTTAATACCTGAATTTTTGAGGTTGAAAAGTAATGACGTTTGTGTTTTTTTGTAAATGCTGTAAGGATTTTCTTCATTCAGATCAAATTGCAAAGCAGAAAAATTCAAACTTCTTTTTTGTGACAAGTTTTTATTCAGTTCATGTGATTCAATATGATATTTTACTTTCAGGAATTTTGGCACTATTATACTTCCATAGCTCATGCTGGAGTAGAGGGTAATGAGGAGGTGGATATTATAGCTAAGCAGGCTCTAAAACATTGAAAAAACGATATAAATATAGCAGTGATTAACTCTGAAGACAAAGGATTAATGAAAGTAGCTGTTGGAGTTATTATATTAATGTGTAATTGTTGTTCCGGACACTAGAGGGCGTATCTGAGTATTTTGAATGGATTGTGTCTGGAAGAGAGTCTGGAAGAGTGTTACGTGTTGTCTTGAATAAAATATTTGTTTCTTAGTTGAAAGTTGGACTTAAGTATCGGAATGCTTCCTTTTTTGTTTGCAATGCTAAATGGACAATAAATGGATTGTGAGTGTTTTGAAGCAGCATGTCACTGACCAGGCCAGGGCTCTCCAACCTTTATTCCTCTGAGAGATACTTACAAAATTAAGAGCTACTCCTGTTATATTATTAGTAACATGTATTTAGATAGCTTATTGCTATAAACCAAACCAGCTGAATAAGCTATTTTTGTGTGAACTTTATATATAAATTTTTATAATAATACACTTTTTTAAATAAATAATTTATAATAAATTATTGTCAGATTTTGTTCATTCACATGGTTTCTGTTATTTATCAGTGAACTGTTACTTACAAGTCTCCTGGCACATACCCTGATGTCCTCAGCAAGACTGAAAAAGACTCTTTTCATAAAAATCTTTGACATTGAAGGCAATATTAATTTTGAAAACAGAGACCAGAAATTGTATTGGACTTCATGTGGTATTTTTATGGCATTTATATGCATGTGCAATGGGAAATATTAAAGAGTACTTTACTCTGAAACACCAGCTGCACTAATGTAGAGGAGGGTAGAATGTGGTTTTCTCTGAGTTTGGTTTATTGGCCTGTAACAGGATTAACAGGATTGACACTTGTAGCAAGGCATAACTCGAGTTATAGATAACTCTGCCATCTTTAATCCCTTAAAACCTCAAGTTTAAAGTCAGTACTCATCATCCTGCAGTTGTCTTCTCTTGTTCAACAGATTTGCCACCAAGCTGAGAATAGAACTTGATCCTTGACCACAGTGGGATGATGGTAGTCCACTGGACCAGTATCATCATTCAGAGAGTCCTGTGCTTATCCTAACTGGAAAGAGGACAGACTCAAGGATTTGGTTTCTACTTATTCAAATTCAAATCCAGTGTAACATTTAGTATTTTGTGCCCAAACAGCACAGAGTGTAGTTATGGTACGGTTGATGAGGAAATGAGGAAAGAAATGAGAAAATAAAGGAAGACACACAAGATCACTCCTCAATACACTCCAGATCCTCTGTGCTCGTAGGTCCTCTCTTGTGGACTGTCCAGTTGTTCAGTGGAGTTTAGTTTCAGGTAACTGGAGTGTCAGAAGCTTGATGCTGTTCTACTTGAAACATTTTTGTGTGGAATTGAGCATACAGAGCCCCAAGATGAGCTAGTTTGATTATTTATTACAGAAGACATTTGGGTTTCAGTTCAAAAGATGAATATGAGACGATAGATCAGAACTACAGCTTTCATTCCCTGATGTTTACATCTAGACGTGTTAAAAAACATAGAACATGACACCTTTTGTTTGAACTCGAAGATTTTTGCAAGTGATCAGAAATATTGGAATACACAATAGACAGATGCTTCTTGTAGCTCTTGTTTGTCCTGTTAGATTGATTATTTAAATAGTTAACAGATCTGAATATCTACTCTTGGTTAGAGCTCTGGGTTTCACCTGTGAAGACTACATTTGTTGTTAAAAAGATAAATCAACATGAAGACCAGAGAACTGTCTCTGGGAGGAAAGTAAGCATTTTGGAGCAAAAAAGAGGGAAAATATTTCAGTCAGTGCACAAGTACTGGGTATAACCAATACAACAATTAGGAATGTCCTGAAAAAACAAGAAACCACTGATGTACTAACAACCAGCCATCAAACACGTTGGCCAATGGAAACAGCAGCAGCTGATGACAGAAACATTGTGAAAGCTGTGAGAAGTAAAACCCAAGAACAACAGTCAGTGACGTCACCAACAACCTCCACAGAGCAGGCTGAAGGTACCACAGACCACTGTTTGAAGAAGCCTTCGAGACCAAACCACAAGATGTACACCCCTCTCAGCCATGTTGAAGTTGTTTAACACGTCTACATGTAAATCTCAGTAAATGAAAGCTGAAATTCTGATCTCATGTTCATCTTTTCATCTCAAACCCAAACATCTTCAGTGTATAGACTTGGCCTTGCTGTTCCAATACTTTTGGAGGGGACTGTAGGTCTCGGCTCATTATTCTGCTGGATGATCAAAACTTTAATGTAAAATTACACCCCCACCCCCCTGCTTTCAGGGGCGTGGCCCGTCCTCATAGACGACTTTGTGGAGTTTGCTCGGCCAATCATTATATCAGGCAAGCGCAAAAATCTTTAATCATCACCTTCTGCTTAGAGAAGTGACCTCTCTCTCTCTCTCTCTCTCTCTCTTTTAGACAGTTTTATATCAAAAAATATTTAAATAGAAAACACAAGAGACTTTTAAGATGTGCGTCTGTGCTACCAAACATGAGATGAGTGCAGGACGATGCAGAGCTGAACACACCGCGTCAGGACGAGTCCGAGTGCATCGTGGGCTTCACCACCAGGGGGCGACAGTGAGGTGAGTTGCCTCAGCTTTGAGGCGATGAGGTCAGAGTTTCCATTCAGCAGCTTTTGAACCTGACTGGAAACTGAAAATCACAACAAAGATGGAAATGATGGATTTTTTTGGAGTCAGAGAAAGTGTTGGCCGTCATCCCCCCCACCCCCCCCAGTATGATCACCCTACCTTCTTCAGAATATTCCCATAACAGCAGCTGATGGAGACAGATTCAGAAATTTGGCCCACTTTCACAAAACCTGCATGGAGACCTACTTCCTTTAACCCTCCAACTTCCAGCAGTCTGCACGTGGAGAGTGTCGCATTGCAGCAGCATCTCAAGTGCCAAGGCTGAAACCTGAGAGCGCTGGAATGCACCATGATGAAGATGACGTTGTGTTGTTTGCAGCTGATTGACGTTTTAAACCAGAAATAAACCCAGGATGCTTTTTCATGAAGCAGCATCATGTACAGGTCCTGATGTTTTATTGCGCATTGTTACAATCATGTTTCTACAACTTGAACGTTCTAATTTAAGTCTGATGTCCAGATGAACTTGCAATGGTTAAAAGTCCATGATTGTGAAGTGAGAAAACATGCAGCGATGCTCAGAACACCAGCAGACACGCCATATCACTGCTCAGTCCCTCCAGGATTTCACACAGATTTTTAAAAAATGTTTTTCTCAATTGTTGTGGCCAAAAGTGCCTGATTTTTTTTCTTCCCCAAAATTTGTGATGCAACTTGTGATTTTTTTGTGGAAAACTGCTTGAAATGTCAATCACAGGATTCTTCTTTTAAACTCCTACAAGTGAAGACACGTGTAATGACTTTCTATGAGAGCTGCACTCATGTTCCACACACATGAATGGAGGAGAGCTTTGACTGAATGTATGTTGTGATGAAGTCACATGACTCGTCTCGGCCCAAATCTGAGGAAAAATCGGAGGTAATTTTGACAAATTGTAAACTCTGTGATCGCAAAATCAGGAAATCCTGAAGGGACTGATGAGATTTTTACTGTGGTACATACAGACGTGTTGTTGTGGAAAACATACAGAAATATTGTTACATACAGTTTAATCACGTGGCCAGAAAGTATTTAAATGAATTTAACATTTGTAATGGACGGATTTTCAGATCTGAGATGCAGTATTGGGGTTTAGGTTTATTTTAAATTGTTGGCTTCCAGTTCAGATTTTTATTAAACAGCAGTTGTAATTCTTTTATTCAGAATATATGCACATATCAAGGTGTGTAACATCCAAATGCAGAAAATGTGATGGAGTAGATCATGTAGAAGGATCATTGATTTCTTTTAAAGATTTAAAAACACTAACCTAAAGTTCGAGTGGATTTTCAGTTCATCCTGTTACGTTTTTTTTTGTGCACACGCTAGGTCTATGTTTTTGATTGTTCCTTTTGATTTTCTTTATTATTTTATATTTCTTCCAGACTCCTGGACAAGGTGCTACAGTGTTCTGGTTTGCCTCACTGTGTTTGTTACAGATTGCCATTTTTGTCCGGTTTAATGTCACTTTTATTTGTGTGAGGACGGCAGCATTATCCTCACCTGGTACACTTTGCAGAGTGTTTGGAGTTTTGAGTCCCAGGTAGTCGAGTTCAGCTCATCAAATCAGTATTATTGCATTTGTAAATAAAGTTTATTTAAGGAGAAAAGAAAACAAATGGTGAATCTCCATCGTCAAATGGAAACCTGTTTGTTTGACAGTGGAGTAAAGAGGATGTTAAATAAAGCATGTTTTTAACAAAAATGTCAGAGTAATATTTCTTTTTTGTAATATTTTCTGTGTAACTCCTGCTGTTGAGATTTCATGATAGGTTTCTCTGATTTTCTTCATCAGAACCGTCCAAAGTTCTCCACTTGTATAAGTTATATACCAACATGAAGGTAGCATTGTCTATTCTATTCAATTCAGTTCAGTTCAATTCAATTTATTTGTATAACGGTGTTAACAATGGACATTGTCTCAAAGCAGCTTTACAGAAGTAGAGAAACAGAGAAGAAAAAAAATAGTTATATATGAAGTTTAAATTAAAGTTACTACTTTATCCCTATTTTATCCCTCATGAGCAACCCTTGATGGTGGGATAGTCTCCAAGTGGCTCTGTCCACAGCTGTCTCCTGGTCACAAGCTGTCCACACAGATCCATCCACAGCGTCAGTGAGCACCACCAAGCGAAGAGACTCTGACCAGGGATGGAGCCAGTGGTCACACCAGAAACTCAGAGCACTGGGAACTCGGGAGTGGGATGTATAGCTCGACAGAGAAAGATAGAGAGAGAGAGAAGAAAGATATTAAGTATGCTTGTGATCATGTGATGTTTAAAGACAATGTACACTATATTGCCAAAAGTATTCGCTCACCTGCCTTGACTCGCATATGAACTTAAGTGACATCCCATTCCTAATCCATAGGGTTCAATATGACGTCGGTCCACCCTTTGCAGCTATAACAGCTTCAACTCTTCTGGGAAGGCTGTCCACAAGGTTTAGGAGTGTGTTTATGGGAATTTTTGACCATTCTTCCAGAAGTGCATTTGTGAGGTCACACACTGATGTTGGATGAGAAGGCCTGGCTCTCAGTCTCCGCTCTAATTCATCCCAAAGGTGTTCTATCGGGTTGAGGTCAGGACTCTGTGCAGGCCAGTCAAGTTCCTCCACACCAGACTCTGTCATCCATGTCTTTATGGACCTTGCTCTGTGCACTGGTGCACAGTCATGTTGGAAGTGGAAGGGGCCAGCTCCAAACTGTTCCCACAAAGTTGGGAGCATGGAATTGTCCAAAATGTCTTGGTATGCTGAAGCATTCAGAGTTCCTTTCACTGGAACTAAGGGGCCAAGCCCAGCTCCTGAAAAACAATCCCACACCATAATCCCCCCTACACCAAACTTTACACTTGGCACAATGCAGTCAG
Organism: Hemibagrus wyckioides; assembly: GCF_019097595.1. Taxonomy (NCBI): domain Eukaryota; kingdom Metazoa; phylum Chordata; class Actinopteri; order Siluriformes; family Bagridae; genus Hemibagrus; species Hemibagrus wyckioides. The sequence goes on from NC_080735.1 coordinate 7,950,164, forward strand.
ACAAGTACCGTTCTCCTGGCAACCGCCAAACCCAGACTCGTCCATCAGATTGCCAGATGGAGAAGCGCGATTCGTCACTCCAGAGAACGCGTCTCCACTGCTCTAGAGTCCAGTGGCGGCGTGCTTTACACCACTGCATCCGACGCTTTGCATTGCACTTGGTGATGTATGGCTTGGATGCAGCTGCTCGGCCATGGAAACCCATTCCATGAAGCTCTCTGCGCACTGTTCTTGAGCTAATCTGAAGGCCACATGAAGTTTGGAGGTCTGTAGCGATTGATTCTGCAGAAAGTTGGCGACCTCTTCGCACTATGCGCCTCAGCATCCGCTGACCCCGCTCCGTCAGTTTACGTGGCCTACCACTTCGTGGCTGAGTTGCTGTCGTTCCCAAACACTTCCATGTTCTTATAATACAGCTGACAGTTGACTGTGGAATATTTAGGAACGAGGAAATTTCACGACTGGATTTGTTGCACAGGTGGCATCCTATCACAGTTCCACGCTGGAATTCACTGAGCTCCTGAGAGCGACCCATTCTTTCACAAATGTTTGTAAAAACAGTCTGCATGCCTAGGTGCTTGGTTTTATACACCTGTGGCAATGGAAGTGATTGGAACACCTGATTCTGATTATTTGGATGGGTGAGTGAATACTTTTGGCAATATAGTGTAGATTATGTGTAATGTGCAGGCAGGGACTCCAGCAAGACTAGCCATGACAGCATAACTAAAAGGGAGAGCCAGAAGGTGACAGACATGAAGGCTTCCCAGGATATAAAGCATCCAACCACTTCACAGTCAGCAAACCTGAGCGACTTATGAGGGTGGTAAGGTGACAACAACCAAACATCCCAGTACACCAAACACTCTATGCTCATGAACCTTCCAGATCTGCTCCTTTACCTAAGAAAAACTATACATTGAAAGCTTCACTAAACAAATGTGTCTTTAGCCTAGACGTAAACATTGAGACTGTGTCTGAATCCCGAACACTAATTGGAAGGCTGTTCCATAACTGTGGGATTTTGTAAGAAAATAATCTGCCACCTGCTGTAGCCTTTACTACTTGAGGTACAACCAAATAACCAGCAACCTTGGATCGGAGTAGGCGTGGCAGATCATAAATAACCAAAAGGTCACTTTTACTAGTCCATTATTATTATACTATTATTATTATTATTATTATTATTATTATTATTATTATTATTATTGTCTTCTGTATATTTTAATTTTATATTTATATATTTATCTGTTTGTATTTTTAAATCTATATTATCAGTTACAATTTATAAAACTCACCTTGTCTTGATATTATCTTTTTCTTTATCTGCTATACCTTTACCGCTGCAACTATGCAAATTTCCCCACTGTGGGGCAAATAAAGAGTGATCTTATCCAATCCTTTTTGTTTAATGGGCTGGAGTTTCACCCAGGGAGCCTTACACCCAGTTTTCCAAGATGGGATCCAGCTCCTCTGTGAATTGCACTGTCTCAGACCGCAAGACCCTTCAGCGTATAGTGAAGACAGCTGAGAAGATCATCTGAGTCTCTCTTCCCTCTATCACAGACATTTACTCCACATGCTGCATCCGCAAAGCTAACAGCATTGTAGATGATCCCACACACCCCTCACACACACTCTTCACCCTTCTGCCATCTGATAAGAGGTACCGAAGCATTCGGACCCGCACAACCAGACTGTTAAACAGTTTCTTCCCTCAGGCAATCAGGCATCTCAACAGAGAACTGAGCTGTACTGGACACACGCACACACACACGTACAACCAAGATCTGATCTCAGAGGAGAACTGAACTGTGCTGGACATGGACACACACACATAACACACGCAAAAAAAAAAAGAACTGAACTGTGCTGGACATAGTCAGACACACACACACACACTAAATTGTCGCTTTAATATCTGCAATCACTGTATACACTGTTCTTTGCACATTGTCTTGTTCATTGCACAAAGTCGGCCTATATGTTGTTTGTCTGCACTGTCTTGTCTTGTCTTGTCTTCCGGTGCAATTCTGTTGTATGTCTAGTTCGTAAAGACTGCACCTTAAGTATAGTTTAATTTTTTAGTTTAATTTTAATTTTTAAATTATAGTTTAATTTTTTTATCTCTGTTATAACTCTATGTTTGTCTGCGTCACTGTACTTTGTCTGTGTTCTGTGTAGCACCTCTGGTCTAGGAGGAACGTTTTTTCACTTCACTGTGTACTGCATCTGCTATATATAGTTGAAGTGACAATAAAGCTTCTTTAACTTTTGACTTTGACTTTGAAACTAAAGGTAAATTACTGAAATTGTATGAATGAATATAATTATTATGAATTATACTTGCTATGTATGTTTATTACAGAATACACTGGTAAAAAGAAAGTGTAGCCAATTAATTGTGGATAATTAAGAGATATGAACGTCCTGGGTGTTTAAGAGAGTCCCAGTGTGCTGTCCTAAAAGATTTACTTAATAACAGAAAACGTTTACAAAAATTGCCCCAGATTACTTGATGTCATCTCATCGATTCTCCAGCAGATGGGGAAAAAGGATTGTTGAATTTTTTTAGTGACATGCATTTATGAGTACTGTGTTCACATTTACAAAGCTCTTCACACAGTTAGAGCAACAACAGTCTATGTGGACTAAATTGTATAATCACCTTTCATTGTTTTGACACAAAGCATCAAATAACCTCAGCTTTCAAACTTCATCTATTCTTTTCTCGTTCAAACTCACCCTTCAACAAAACTATGTGTATCTACAGATCTACATTTGCATTCTGTTTTCAAAACTAATCAATATCATTAAAAAACAAGCAAATTCTCTTTATTTTTCTAATGAAATATATTTATTTAAAGTTGTAAACATATAAACCAATAGATTAAAAAATAAATAACGAAATAAAGAAGTAAAGTTTATTATTAATTAAGTGAATTATTAAAGGATTAAGTATATATTAATATATAAGTGTAATTAAAGTAAATAAGTGCATTAAAGTGTGTGTTAATAAGAACACCATAATAGTAATTTTTATTACAGTCATTAATAACGATAACAGCAACCAATAATAATAATAATAATAATAATAATAATCATCATCATCATCATCATCATCATCATCATCATCATCATCTCCGTGACCCCAATCCGCATCTCAGCACGTGCGGTCGCATCTCTTCATCCTTGACGTCATCTGCGTCTTCGCTGCTGTAGAGTTGTTTATTTGTATTTAAACTGTCTCCATGGTGATGACGCGTTCATCCAATAGTTTTCATTCAAAACCTGCATTGAGTTTCTGCCTGGCATCGGATAAACATCGGATAAACATCGTCTCCATCACCACAACTCTACAACTCCACAAGACAACTCTACAACTCTACAAGACAACTCTACAGCTCTGCAAGACAACTCTACAGCTCTGCAAGACAACTCTACAAGACAACTCTACAAGACAACTCTACAAGTCATCTCTACAATCAGCGACTTCTACGATCGACGAAGGACTTCTGACCACACCATGTCTTTCCGTGGATTTCTTCAGGGACTGAAGAACTGGACTCTGGGTGAGATCGCCTGTGCTGCGGGTCTGGTCACTCTGTCTGCCGGTGCGGGATACTTCATTTACCGCAGCCTCCGGACAGAAAGAGCTCCTCCTGACCACACTGAGCTTCCTCAAGGTAGGAGGAGCTTTATCCTACCTCGTGACTTTAATGTCTCACTGATTTTACAATAAATCCAGTAGAAGGTACAGTGTTACAGTCTAATGTTATGTAGCTAACAAGCCACCTCATCTACTGCTAACAATTAGCCTCATGCTAGTTATCGTGCTAGCGAACTTGGCTACTGGTTTAAATTACACAATAAAGTCCTTAAGCTTGGTTCAAGAATGTATTTTATTTCCACAATGAATTATTTACCCTGTTAGTAGGTCACTTTTAACAGCCCTGGCTACTGGTTTTACACTAAATCATGCTTAGCCTTGTGATTCTCCAGCTAGCGCGCTAACAGACTTTAGCCGATTTTTACCGATTTAAATGACACTGTAATAGTTGGACTAATCATATCTACAACTTATCATATTCTCAAGCTCTAGAGAACCTAACTGAACCTAACTGGCTAACTGTTGTAATTATTACACAATTAATTGGTAAATATAATATAAATATAATGTTTAGCCTAATGTTAGTTAAGCTGCTAGCGAACTTGGCTGTTGGTTTAAATGACACTAAAATCCTGAACCGAGTTGATGAGCTTGAACAAGGAGAATTTCATTTATTTCTACAATATAACATTCATCCCCATTAAAAAGTCACTTTTACCAACCCTGACTACTGGTTTTACACTAAATCATGTTTAGACTACTGATTAATCAGCTCTCCTAAAGGGCTTGGTTACAGGTGTATGTTATCTACCTAGAGAACTTCACTAATCATTTTATTTACACAATATCACAGTGAGTATGAAGCTAGTTAGCTTGATGAAGTCCGTTTTAATAATTACACAGTATAATATTTTTTATAGATTTGGGTGGTGGACAGGGGCAGGAGGTTTTAGAGAGTTTAATCAGGTCACATGTACAGTGAATTTACACAATCTGACTGCTACAATTTGTCTGTTTCTTCACAAGTTAACTAATTATCAAACTTGATAGGTTATTAATCATTAATAGGAAAGTTTGATGTTGTGTAATTGAAGAGTCAGAATTCTGAGTCACATAAAAGTGATTTTGTTACAGAGCCTGTGGATGTGCAGGGGGAATCAGTAGATACTCCCTCTGTCCTCCAGGTATGTGTCAGTTAAGTAGTAATATTTAACTTCATTTGAAACCTGTAGGCCACTTCTGTCTAAGTGTGTGTGTGTGTGTGTGTGTGTGTGTGCACGTTAAGGTCGTTGAGCCAATCCTGCAGCTGCTGCCTCCCGAACCTCAGGATGAACCTTCAGCTGTCATTCTGGTAAAGTCATTCATTTATTTACTAAAACCAATCAATAGATTTAACAAGGTTGTGTTTACTGTAAATAATGTTAGTATGAATCTGATTTGATAAGAAGCACTTATGATCTTCATGCTCTACATTTCACAGCCGCTCGATGCTGATGAGCCGAACAGCGCCTGCTGTGACGTCCAGTGCGTGTCTGCAGACTCCTCCCTCTCCCAGTCTGGGGTATTCTACAGTGCTGCAGCTGAGATACAAACACACAAACACCCTTCTTTACAAGTTCTAATGTTTAGTTTTGTTTCTCCATTTCTAGCCAGTGGACATAGTTGGAATGAGAAGGGGTCCAGAGAGTCGGCTCTACTGGTTTGACACCGCAGAGACATGCTGCTTGACTCTCGAGGTAATCACAGTCTTTATTACTCTGGTGAAGAGAATGGACATTATTGAATTGACATGGTTTTTAGTACTTTGTTGAAATGTGGATCTTGAATTTCATCAAATTGTCATTTGCAGGGATTCCCTTATTATACCAGCTATGAGGGGAGATTCACTGGCATTCAGGTAAGGGACTATTCATTGTGGCATTGTAAGATTATGGTAATTGCAGTGACTAAATTTGTTTGTGTGTTTTAAGGTTGTTGAGCCAACTGTTGAGCTGCTGCCCACAGAAGAAGACCAAGACCCTTCACCTGTTTTTCTGGTAACCAGAGCTTTAAGGAAAAGAATATTAGTATGAAACTGCTATGATCAGAAGCACTCAAGATCTTCCTGCTTTACTTTTCACAGCCACTCGATGCTGGTGAGCTGATCAGTGCCTGCCGAAACATACAGTTCCTCTCTTCAGACCCCTCCATCTCCCAGTTTAAGGTATTCTACAGTGCAGCAACTGAGACACAAACACACAAACACCCTTCTTTACAAGTTTTGATGTCTAGTTTTGTTTCTCTATTTCTAGTCAGTGGACGTAAAGTCCTACTACTTGGGGATGATAAGGGGCCCACAGAGTCGGCTTTGCTGGTTTAAAACCACCACAACACACTGCTTGACTCACATGGTAATCACAGACTTGATTATTCTGAGGAAGAGAATTGACCTTGATGATTATTAGATGCTCACGTTTGTCAAATAGATCTTGAGTTCCAGCTATTTGTCATTTGCAGGGATTCCCTTATCATACCACCATAGAGGACTGTTTCACTGGCATACAGGTAAGGGATTATTCGTTGTGGCATTAGGAAACTTTTGCTAATTGCAGTGACTAATTGTGTTCACTTTAAATTGTTCTTTTAAGTCTGAATCTGGGAGGGTTACAGAATTCATCTCCTGTAACCGAGTGGAGACATCGTTCATCGTGCCACATTACAACACGGTAAATTTATTGCACTGTCATGAAGTGTATATTGTAGTTAGTAACTTTTGGAATTTTGTCAGATGTACTTTTATTTGTCTGTAGTGACATTATATATTTTTTTACTCAGCACAAAACCGTTAAAACGGTAACCTGCGATTACCTGTATGTGGCTGGAGATGGGCAGATGTGCACCTCCACCTGGGAGTATGACCAGGACGACTCTGAGGTAATTCAGAGTTTCAGATCTGATGTGTATCTACATATGTTGCTATTCCCCTTATTCTGTAAAATTTACTATGTGAGTTTTAATGATTTAATGATTCGGCTTGCAGGAGAATGAGGAGGAGGTGGAGATGGAGGTGCCCTTTATTTGGTACGATCCTATTCACTGTTTATTGATGTAACAGTGTATTGTATGTTTAACATACACTAAGCATTTAAATCTCTTCTTTCTTAGCTGCCATCTTTCAGAAAGAGGGGTGACTGACATCGGCCTGAAGGTGCCCGCTGTCCGTGAGGCGTTTGCTGTGAGTAAAACCTTTCTTCAGCTGCTGTTATTGCGCAGGTAAAGTCCTCTCTGCTTTAACGTATATTGTGTGCTGTCTTATATTCAGACTCTGCTTGCCAGCGTCCACAACCAGGACTTCTTGTTCATGGTGGGAAAAAGGATTGCCATGCGACTGGCAGCAGCTAACAACCAGGTAACTTCAGAATGATGAAAGACTGTTTGATTTTTGTGATGAAAATACTTTCAGTTACTCAGTCATAGCCAAAGTGAGTTACAGAGATTTTCTTGTTTGTTTGAACAGGATGTAGTTGGTGTGCAGTTGGCATACGAGGCCCTGATTCGATTCCTGAGGACGCCTTCATATCAGGATTCGATTAAAGCAGAGCTCTCCGGGCCAGATGTAAGCTAATAAACACCTGTGTGAAATGACAGATGTTTAAACAGAAAAGATTTTGATAATATAGAAAACTGAACTTCAATATGTGAAGCTAATTTCTTTTTGTACCTTTACTCCTATGTGCAGGTCTACCACTACAACTTCCTGGATGTTTTTTATGAGCTGATTCTCTTCGGCTGTTTTAAAAATGGCTCAACACCTCAGCTAGTAAGTGTCTTATCAGGAGATTTAAGTTTCAGAACATGGTCTATTTTATCTCATTTTCCCTTATTTTTTAATCCTGATAAGACATGGCATTAATGAAGCCTGTTGTCTTTCTTTTCTAAAGTTTAAGGGAGGATTCTTGGAGCGCGTGCTTCAGCTCATCAGCATGTGGGATATAGACGTGTGGGAGCCTGCAGCAGAGCTGTACTTCAAAGTGCTTATTGTAAGTGTTCCAATATCTTCTGATGCCACGATACACAAATTCTCAGGATTGTACCTTAAACTCAGTGACACTATGTTGAATATGTGTGTGATTTGTCAATAGGATCACCTTACACAGATATTTGAAGTACTGTTCACTCAGCCTCTGGAGCTCTACAGCAACCCAGCAGCCTTAGCCTCCATAGTTCAGATTCTCGTCATGCAGGACGTCCAGGAGATGATGAACATTTTGGAGAAGCTCTGAGCAATGTCTTTCCCTTTGTCCTTTTCATCTTTTCTTCCTCTCTTTCATTTCATATTTCTTCTTTTCTCTCACTTCTTTTTCCTACATTGCTCAGGCTCTCCACACGTGAGTATGAATTAATTTTATTTCTATTTTTGATTAACATAATATTTTAAAAATCTTTTTTTCTTTCTTACAGGTTGTACAGTGAACCCCAGGACTGAAGAAGGGCTTAACCCTAAATCTTCAGATCCCCTTTCCCTTAAAAATCATCCCTTATTAATCTATCCCTCTATTCCTGTCCCACTCCCCCATTCCCATAAATACCCTATAGTTCATAAATAGATAAATAGAATTGATTGTAAATAAACTTATATCTGTATAGTGCTTATATGCTTTATTTTAATAAATATTTATATTTGTTCCTATTTCAGTCTCATTCTGATTATTTTTAGTCATCAGTATGTCTGTATAATTTCCCTTTAAAAATCAACACAAAATGAATTTTTCACTTATATACAGATCCTTTTTAAAGCATTTCACAACCTTTAAATGGTTCACTAAAATGTTTAAAAATAACATTTTGTATTATGTAATGTATTTATGAATTGTATAATATGATATATAATCTAAAAACACAAGCACACCCACAATGGTAGAAAAGAATGGAGCTCCACACTGAAGTGATAAAACAAGATGAAGGTCTTACAATACACTATACAGTTACTGGGTTGTGGTATAAATAAAAAAAATGAGGTAATTATCATTAACTGGTCATCATAGTAATGTAAATAATAGGATAAGGCCTTCAACCCTCCCTCTGCTTAGTGCCAAGCTGTTCCCCACCTTTTCTACATGAGATATCATGCTGACCAGAGAAAGGGTCAGTCTACTGCTCATGATTTTTGAGTCAGTGGTAAACACAAGTCAGTGTCGTAGGAAGTCTCTTTCTGTTCCCATCCTCTCCTGTCTTCACTACAGCCATGTAAGTTAAATGCTCTGTAAGTTAATGATACTGGAGCTGCACCCTCGTTGCCGGACACCCCAACTTCCTGGCCTGCCCTTTAGATACACCTCTACTGTGTAATAATTTAAGATCTGTGTAATACTCTGTAATCTTGGCATGTAATGCTAAGGAGGAGTCTTCATCTATCTTCATCAATAAATAAAAGCAGGGGGCAACAATCACTTGTGTATTATGTGGGAGAAACTCTTACTCAGATCATAAAGAGTCAATGTTTGTGACATGTAATCCTGGAAAAAGTATTATATGAGATGGATATTATATTGTTATTATTAACCTATCCTTTTTTATAAATGTAATATTTTGTAAACTCTTATTCATGTTAAAAAACATTATTCCATGTTTTTTAATTCATTCATGTTCTTATTTTCTTTTGGGTAATGAACCAGTATTTTATTTCACCACCTGAATAGCTTGTTCTCTTTTCATAGACAATTATATACTCTTTATCTTATCTTAGGCCTACAGACTGCATAATGCAGATTTATCCCTGTATAACTGTCTGTTAGACACATTTCATCAGTATCCATCTGACCAATAACCACAAAGAAATTAAAAGTGACATTCTTTACTTCTGCTTCATACTTGATTTACTGTTGTTGCAGTTCCAAGCTGCTTGATAAAACAACAGAAAAGAGATGTTGAAATGAACAATTCAGAATACCTTCAGAGGACGTTGTATATAAAAAGCTGCTGCTTGTTTCTTCTGCCATTTACTTCCTGCAAATCCATGCAAATTTCCTGTAACCTTCTTCTCCATTCTTTCACATGCTAAAGTCATTAGATAATTAGCTATGTATAATGTAGTTAATATTCTCCAGCCAGCAATTACTGCTCATTGAAATTAAAACAGAATATGGAGTGGGTGGAATAATCAACCCATTTGGTCAGAGTTTTTTAAATCACATCCTTTCCCCTTCTATACTTCCTGTACAAAAGAACTCAAAGGCTCTCAGATTAACACTGTCAGGTAAATTTCCATTACAGCAGGTCTGAGGTCTTGAGGAGTCATCCCACCATCGTACCACAGTGTTGCTGTAATTATAAAACGTCTAATAACATTTTCTATCACATTGACTACACTTTACCTGCAGTAATCACAGTCAAGTGGCTTTTACAAAGGCATTTGGCCACAGGAAATGTATCCCCAAATCAATCTAAATATAATGGGGTCTGTTTGGTATCAATGGCTCCACTTTTGGAAGCAGAAATTCCAGCTGAACGATGATGGGCCATTTAACAAGCATACCTGAATGCAACGTGTCTTCTAGGCTTTCAGCTGAAACTGATAATAATAATAATAATAATAATAATAATAATAACATAAAACAGTAGCAGGCAATGTATTAATGAAAATATATGTTGATTATCTAAAAATGTTCTCATTCAGCCCTGTACCCAAAATATATAAATAAAACAATTTCATTATTTAACAAAGTACAAAGAGACTACAGTCTAATCGCAAATGTTTCAAATCCTTATCATGTGGTTACACAATCGAGGAATTGCTTATGTACAAAAAATCTGCAATTATTTCAGTGGTTAACAAGAGAAAGATCAAGATCAAGTGCATAGAGTATTATAAACTCATAGCAAGAGTTTCTTCTAACTGAAAGCAGAACAAATGTGAAAGTTTTTTTTTCAGAAGTGAAGAAAGGAAAAGTCACTTGGAATTAGCATAGTCTGAGAAAATATCTACAAAATCTTGTACCACTTCGTAACAGAAGTCATACTGTTCCTGAAAGAATGAAAAAACATAATTGTTTACATATTAGTACGACTGTGCAGCAATGCACAGCTCCAACCATATCATCAAGTTCTCCGATGACACGACCGTGGTGGGTCTCATCAGAAAGAACGACGAGTCAGCATACAGAGAGGAGGTGCAACAGCTAACAGCCTGGTGTAAAGCCAACAACCTGTCCCTGAACGTCGACAAGACTAAAGAGATGGTTGTTGACTTCAGGAGAGCACAGAGTGACCATTCTCCACTGTTCATCGACGGATTCTCTGTGGAGTTTGTCAAGAGCACCAAATTCCTTGGTGTTCATCTGGCGGAGAAGTTCACCTGGTCACTCAACACCAGCTCCATCACCAAGAAAGCCCAGCAGCGCCTCTGCTTCCTGAGGAGGCTGAAGAAAGCCCATCTCCCTCCCCCCATCCTGACAGTGTTCTACAGAGGGACCATCGAGAGCATCCTGAGCAGCTGCATCACTGCTTGGTTTGGGAACTGCACCGTCTCGGATCGCAGCATTCTGGAGCATTCGGGCCCTCACAACCAGACTGTGTAACAGTTTCTTCCCTCAAGCCATCAGGCTTCTCAACACCCAGGACTGAACTGTACTAAAGTCTCTCTCTCTCTCTCTCTCTCTCTCTCTCACACACACACACACACACACATACAGGACTGAAATGCACAAAACTCTCTGTCTCTCACACACACACACAGGACTGAAATGCACAAAACTCTCTGTCTCTCTCTCACAGACACACACACACTCACTCTCTCTCTCACCTGTGTGAACAAACTTATATTGTTCATTACTTATTGCACTACCTCAACCCTGTTAATATTTCATCCGCTGCTATATATTTATGTTTATTTCTATTTGCACTACCTTAACTGCTGCTACTGCAGTTTTTCCACAATACGTGTTGTCAGGACGCTATACATATATATATATATATATATATATATATATATATATATATATATATATATATATATATATATATGTTATATGTTATTAGTTACCTGTTTTTTTCTACAGTTCTTAAATGTTGTACATTATTTCATTTCATTTTACATTTCATTGCTAATGTTCTCTTTTTCAGCGCTAAATGTCCTGTTTTTTTTGTGTTGTCTTTTAAGTACTTATTGTTTTTTCACTGTCTTGTCTTTGCTCTGTTTGCACCTAGTTGCACACTTTGCACTTTATGTGGCTACGACAAACTTCTGTCTTAGCTCTGTGTTGTTGTTTTTGTCTTTAAACTATATGTTGTATGTTTATGTAGCACCAGGGTCCTGGAGAAACGTTGTTTCATTTCACTATGTACTGCGTCAGCTATATGTGGTTGAAATGACAATAAAAGCTTCTTGAATCTTGAATCTTGAACTATCACATATTGATAAGAAGTATTAAACTAACAGTGACAGGACCTAGTTATTTTTTCCACAAATCAGGCACTTGTGTGTAAAAGATTCTTACCACAGTTTGGACCATGTGTGGTCTCTGAGTGCGTAAACTCTTCACGTCCAGTAAGCCCTCGGCTTTAACCCGCTCCAAAATGAGGGCAATGAACGTTCCAGTCCGGCCTGCACCAGCACTGATTAAAACCAAAACACAAGTGGTAACTATTATGTATAAAACAGCAATATAAAACCGTGAAAGTGTGATTATATATTGACACAAAATAATAGTGTTGCAAATAATTGGATTGGTTCCTCAATCAGTCCTTTGCCAAGCCAGCAAGGATTCTTGTTCACTTCAATTCTGAGCTTTAATCATCAGTTTGCAGCTTGAGTGTGTGAGTGGGTGTGTATGTGTACCTGCAGTGCACCACTATAGGGGGGTTGCCAGATTGCTGTTGTTGTTTCTGCACTGCAGCAATCAGATCAATCATTCCTTTTCCGTCCGATGAGATTCCAATCTCTGGCCAACCATGGAAATGAAAATGTCTGACCAGACGAGACTGCTTCTCCTAAAAACACATATTATATTTACTGTATGTAATGTGTGTATATATGTATGTCTATAATGAAACATTTTATTCTGATCTTACAGCATGACAATATCCATATCTACAGGGCATGAGGGATCACTGAGTGGTTTAATGAGTATAAAAATGATGTAAATGATATGCTCTGGCCTTCTCTGTGACTATTGGAGATTGTGATATTTTGTACAGTGCACTGTATCAGCATCATCAAAACAAAAAATGAAAGAAGAATCATGTTCATCCTTCCAGGACAGATCCAGAGATTTCTATAACTGCTGCCAATCACACTGAAAATGTTGTAGAGATCCAATATTCAATGTGGGTTTATTATCAGTAATGAAGGTAATCATTAAACACACATACACACATACACACACACACACTGGAAAGTTGCCTAATCGCAGGCCAGTGGCACAATTTTATAAGAAATTTTGCTCTCCTTTCTTTATGGCTTGCAAATTTTGAATCATGGCTCATGGGTCTGTTAAAACAGGATCTTTATTGTTTAATAGGACAATCTGATATTATTGGGATCATTCCATACTATCTCAAGTAATCTTTTTTCCCTACATTTTCTAAAATAACTCACCACTTTCTAAAGTACAGTATAATATTTTATTCTAATATTTTCTAGTCGAATTAACTTAAACTCAATCATCGTCATAAAGCTTGCAAAACCTTTCAGAGAGCATCATGACTGATCAGTGAGTGAATCAGTCCTAATGCTGCCTTGCCTTGAACTACTGTACTGTTGTTGAGTATGTGATCCCACATCGGGATGGGTAGAAGAAGGGAAACAATGGAACAGAATTAGCGTAGCTGCTGTTCATAATATTAGCAGCACTAGATGGTAATATACATTTAATCAGATGTACTGGAGCACAAGGTTATGGGATGTATTATGTGTATGCCAGGCTAAAGAGATAAGTCTTTAGTCTACATTTAAACTGGGAGACTGTGTCTGAGCCCCGAAGACTGTCAGGAAGGCTATTCCAAAGTTTAGGAGCTAAATACAAAAACCCCCCTTTTGTGGACTTTGATATTCTGGGAACTACCAGAAGTCCGGAGTTTTGTGATCTTAAAGAGCGTGGTGGATTGTAACGTGTTAGAAGACTGGCTAGACACGTGGGAGGTAAACCATTTAAAGCCTTGAACGTAAGTAGTGCTAATTTATAGTCAATTCTAAGTTTAACAGGTAGCCAGTGCAGGGATGATAATATTGGGGTTATATGGGGGATCATATTTTCTTGACCTGGTAAGAACTCTGGCGGCTGCATTCTGGACTAACTGTAGCTTGTTTATTGAAGATGCAGGACAACCACCTAGTAATGCATTACAATAGTCCAGTCTGGAGGTCATGAATGCATGAACTAACTTTTCTGCATCAGATACAGATAAAATGTTCCTAAGGTTGGCAATATTTCTAAGATGGAAGAAGGCTGTTTTTGTAATATTGGAAATATGATTTTCAAAGGACAAGTTGCTGTCTAATATTACGCCCAGGTCTTTCACTGTTGAGCTAGTAGTAATAGTACATCCTTCTAAATGCAAGCTGAATTGTGAGAGCTTCTGTGTACTGGTTTTTGGACCAATAAGTAATATCTCTGTCTTATCAGAGTTTAGTAATAGAAAATTATCAGTCATCCAATCTTTAATATCTTTAACACACTCAGTTAATCTAGAAAAATTAGATATTTCATCTGGTTTTGATGAGATATATAACTGGGTATCATCGGCATAACAATGGAAACTAATCCCATGCCTTCTAATGATGTTACCCAATGGAAGCATGTATACCGAGAAAAGCAGAGGTCCTAAAACTGATCCTTGTGGGACCCCATATTTCACTGGCACTACACTGGACAGTTCTCCATTTAAATCTACTAAGTGGTATCGATCAGACAGGTAGGATCTAAACCATTTTAATGCCTGTCCCTGCATACCTATGTGATTTTGTAGGCGATCCACGAGAATGTTATGATCTATAGTGTCGAATGCAGCACGAAGATCAAGCAGGACTAAAATTGAGATGCAGCCTTGTTCCGAAGCTAAAAGCAAGTCATTAGTGATTTTAACTAGTGCAGTTTCTGTACTATGATGGGGCCTAAAACCTGACTGAAATTCTTCAAGGATATTGTTTTCTTGTAGGAAGGAGCATAATTGAGCTGACACCACTTTTTCTAGTATTTTTGATATAAACGGAAGGTTTGAAATCGGTCTGTAATTTGATATTTCATTAGGGTCTAGTTTCGGTTTTTTAAGAAGAGGCTTAATAACTGCTAACTTGAGAGATTTTGGGACATAACCTAGATATAATGAGGAGTTAATAATATTGAGAAGAGGCTCTCCAGCTGCATGTATCACTTCTTTCAGCAATCTAGTTGGAATTGGATCTAGCAAACACGTTGTTGATGTAGCCGTGGTGATAAGTTTAAGTAGCTCTTCCTGCCCTATACTGGTAAAGCATTGTAGCTTTAAATGTGGAGCTTTAGGCTGGTCTGGATCACCGGATGCTGTCAAAGGTTGAACATCCAATTTTTTGTTCCTAATACTAATTTTTTCAGTGAAAAAATCATAGTCCTCACTACTAAACTGTGCTGAAATACTCTCTCCAGAAATCTGATTTGTTTCAGTTCTGATCTGTTTTGTTAGTCTAGCCACTGTACTGAATAAGAATCTGGGATTGTTTTGGTTTATTTCTATCAGTTTGCTCAGATGCTCAGCCCTAGCAGCTTTTAGAGCCTGTCTATAGCTGGACAAACTGTCTTTAAACGCAATTCTAAAAACTTCTAATTTGGTTTTTTCTCCACTTTCGCTTGAGGTTACGGGTTGCTCTCTTGAGGGAGTGAGTATGACTATTGTACCATGGTGCAGGTGCTTTATCTCTGACCTTTTTTAGTCGGATGGGGGCAAGAAAACGAGCTGACGTTAAACCGCGCATTGTCAGCAATGTATGACAAGCAGACTCTGGATGCTAGTTTAATGTTAGACTCAATATGATCATAACTCGTTTTCATATCAGAGGACAGATGAGGTGGACAGTTAGGATACATGGAGAGATGGGATTGAATGGACAGATGGAGGACAATGAAAAATGTTCTTTATATCAAAGTTAAATTTTTTTTATTGTTTGTGAGAATCTTCCATCCTGTGTACCTGTATCTATTGTGTTATCAATTTTCCATCCTTTGGATTACAGAAGTAAGGATTACAGATGTTTAGTCCTACCCTGCTATAATACAGTGTTGAAGGCATAAAAATGATCTACCTTAGGTATTTGTGCTGCACAGAAAATTAGTACCAGGAACGTAAATATTTTAATTTCTTCATTTACTAAGGGTGGTTGTTTATGCATGAAAGACAATTATTATTATTAGTAGTAGTAATGATCAACTTTTTCATATAATTACATATTAATGTTGCTGCTGTCTATCTGAAATTGATATTACAAAATAGTGATTCAGCACACAGTTCATAAAGCTTCTGCTTTTTCTATTCTAAACCCCTGCGGTTTGGTGGATGTGTCTCCGACAAACGTCCTGTGCAACAAATGATTTATTTTACATTTTCAGGTACAGCGGTTAGTTTAAAATAAAAGTTTGTTTAGCAGAGGAAATTGAGTCTCACATTTTATTCACACACAAAACATAAATGGTGAACATTTTTGACTTTAAAAAATGATTCTCTCAAGTCTTGGTGATTGGCCCTTACATAGTTTAGTAGCCCACTATTGTTTTTGGCAGAATTTATCATCATAATCAACTTAATTATTTCCTGAATTTTGTGGCATTATAGTCCCTAAATGTATGTAAATGCAGGAAATGGGATTTAAATCAAAAATATTTTCCTCCATTTTGTGCCCCCCCACTTCTCAAACCAAAGTTACTCCCATGCAGCCGCTTATTCAAGTAGCCAAGTGTTTGTCCAAAATCACAAGACCAAACAATGCTTTAATTCTCAGGGAAGGAAAATATTGTGAGGCCGTAGAAGAGAGAGAGGAGTTGGATGAGTCGGGTTCCTCAATGCTATTGTGCAAGGTTTTTGAAAAATCTGAACCATATTCCAGAGACCCATATTCTTGACAGCTGAGATGAACTGACATAATGGTGGAAAAAAACATCATTGTACCAATCTCCTGATTTGTCATTTCTCCCTCATGGCAAACAGGTAGGCCAAAGAGGACAGTAATCCAAACCTTTTATCATAAGAAATAAGTTGTTGAATGCATGTATTTGTTGTATTAATTAATTAATCTACTAATTTGTTTGTTTGTTTTATCTCTAAACAGATGGAGACAAAATAATTTTCATTGGTGGAATTTGCAGATGATAATACAGTGGAAATTATTCCAACCACTCAGTTTGAGGAAACCACTAAAGTCTGCTTTTGTATTTAATAAGCTTTAAAGTAACATTAACTTACTAATTAAAATCCAGGGATTGTTCTGAGACCTCAAATATTCAAAAAGTCAATACACAACAAATAAAAAGAGGACAGACAAAAAGCCAAGTAGATTTTAGTGTGAAACTGAAGTCTCCTCAGATGGTAAGTGTTGGTCTTATTTTCATAGCTAAGCACTAAGTAGATTGTAGAATCCTGGTACCTATGGGCTCTACCATCAACCACAGATCAGTATACACTGTATGTAAAAGTGTGCAGATTTCTCAGGCTGAAAGCAGGGCAAGACTGCTGTTGGAAATTCTTTTAAATTATAGTTTTTCTCAATTGCTTAGACATATGTTTTAAACTTTCACCCATTCATCAAAAATGAAATGGACAAAACATCCAGTAATTACAGAAGAAAATGTTTATTGTATATAATACAAGCATTTTGCAAATTTCAGTAAAAAAAACAACAAATAAATAAATCCATATAATGAATTCATCGTATAATGTAAATAATACAGCATATTTGTATATTCAGCACTTTCATACTGTAAAAATCCAGCAGTTTTATGGTGAAAGCCCAAAGAACAGAAACTCTAAATGAAATTCACATTACAGTTCACTCAGAAATGTTGTGCAACTGCAAATTTTACTGGTTAAGACATTAGACATATGATTGGAAAGTCATGAGATCAAATCTCAGTGTTTTTCATGTTTATGATCTCTGTAACACACACACACACACACACACACTTATTTAGCAAAAGCAAACACTTCTTTCAAAACTATTTGAACTCTTCTCAGGAAGTTTTTTTTTGTCTCTCAACTCCACATAAACCATCAGATGATTAGCCACATACACTCCAACTATACATGGATGTGACAAATGCAGAACTTTACTATCTTGTGTCTTTTGTATGTTCAATGTACAGTGGAGTACACAGCAGTTTGTCATTGCACTCACACATACAGGTATGTTCACAAAAACTGTATAAACTGTACAACATAATTTGAAACATAATATTTTGTTGCACAAAAGCACTGCAATCAAGCGATTTCTGTAACTCTCAGTGAGACTTCTGCACCTGTCCACAGGTATTTTGCCCCACTCCTCGTGAGCAAACTGCTCCAGCTGTCTCAGGTTTGAAGGGTGTCTTCTCCAGACTGCATGTTTCAGCTCTTTCCACAGATGTTCAATAGGGTTTAGATCAGGGCTCATATTCAGGGCCACTTCAGAATAGTCCAATGTTTTGTTCTTAGCCATTCTTGGGTGTTTTTAGCTGTGTGTTTTTATTCTGTTGAAGGACCCATGACCTGCGACTGAGAACAGCTTTCTGACACTAGGCAGCACATTTCACTCCAGAATGCCTTGATGGTCTTGAGATTTCATTGTACCCTGCACAGCTGCCTCCATGTTTCACAGTATGCTTCATTTTGCACATGTGAACATAGAGCTGATGTGACTTGCCAAAAAGCTCACGTTTTTGTTTCATCTGTCCAAAGGACATTCTCCAAGAAGCTTTGTGGCTTGTCAAGTATGAACATCTTCACATAATTAGCCATCAACAGACCTACATTTAACTTTCAGTTACTGTTCTTCCATATCGCATGTTATTTCGATATTTTACAACCACACATAATTCACAAACAAGTTGAACAGATAAACTAAATGATTTGTTTATTTACACCTAAGAGCAGTGATAAATGCTCTTAATGATCTAAATAAATGATGATTAAATGAATTTAAATATATTGTAATAATTGATTGTTTACTAAAATAAATCATTCTGTTGAGGGATGAAAACATATTTTCTCATTGTATACCACAGCAGGTTTTAAATAATGACAAGAGTTTATAATGTTTTCTACTTCCTTGGAAACGTTTAAGAAGATGGTTTCTATTTTCATTTTTAAGAAGATATAGATTTCATTGCTGTTGCTCGCGGTCGTGCTTCATGATAGTAAAGGTTTATATAGTAGACGTTTATGTATTTAATTGTTCATCTGAATCTTATCTAATGTCCATGTGACTTATTTCTTAGTTAAATTTGCAGATGACGGTGCTGGAAGACATTAACCTGATTATATAGTTGCATATGTTTTTATTGTCAGAAATTGTTATTGTAATACAGTTGTGCTCAAAAGTTTGCATACCCTGAAAGAAATTGTTAAACATTGACATTTATTTGGAAAATATGACGGATAATGCAAAAGATTCTTTTCTTATGTAAGGATAATGGTCACATGAAGTCATTAATTATCACATAGTTGTTTGACTCCTTCCCAAAACCTAATGATAACTGAAATCATCTAAACAACTCTGATCAAAATTTTACATATCCTTGAATGTTGGGCCACATTATAAACATTTATAAAGCAGGAAAAGGATATAAAAAGATGTCACCACTTGAAAATGCCAGTCAGTACTGTTCAAACTCTGATAAAGAGGTAGAAAATCAGAGCTTCTGTTGATACTAAGACTCAGTCAGGTAGACCAAGAAAGATTTCACCAACTACTGCCAGAAGATTTGTTCAGGATGCAAAGAAAATCCCAGGAGAAAGCCGTTACTCTGCTCATGCTACAAAAAGGCCTGCTTTCAGTACACCAGACAACAGCTAGACAAGCCTCACAGCTTCTGGAGCAGAGTCATTTGGAGTGATGAGATCAAAATTAAACTTTATAGTCACAACCATAAATGCTATGTTTGGAGAGGAGTCAACAAGGCCTATGGTGAAAAGTGATCTCTTATGATTTAGGGCTGTGTGAGCTCCAGTGGCACAGGAAGTTAGTCAAAATTAATGACAAGATGAATGCAGCATGTTATCAGAAAATACTGGCAGACAATTTGCATTCTACAGCAGGAAAGCGGCACATGGGATGCTCTTAGATGTTCCAACATGATCCAAAGCACAAGGTGAAGTTGACCTTCCAATGGCTACAGCAAAAAAGGTGAAGGTTCTGGAGTGGCCATCACAGACTCCTGACCTCAATATTATTCAGCCACTTTGGAGAGATCTCAAACGTGCAGTTAGGGCAAGACAACCAAAAAATTTACAGGAACTGGAGGCATTTTGCCAAGAAGAATGGACAGCTATACCACCTGAGAGAAATAAGGACCTCATGCACAATTATTACAAAAGACTGCATGCCATCATTGATGATAAAGAGGGCAATACACGATATTAAGAACTAAAGGTATGCAAACTCTTGAACAGGGATTATTTCCTCATTTTCTTTATTGTCATGTTGTGTTTGATTGTGCATTTCTGTTATGCCTTAGATATGATCTTGAGTCCTATAAGAAAGAAAATAAATTTGGTTTGCCTTCTCACTCATGTTTTCTTTAAAAAAGTTTTACACATCTTGCAAATTCTCCCAAGGTATGCAAACTTTTGAGCACAAGTGTGTATATATTTTTAATGTATTAACTTACACTGTTTTGACTGTCAAAGATTCTTGTCATTTTGTGTACACAATTAAACAAGTGATCAATAAAAACATGGATTGTGTGCTGCTTATATATTTTGACTGATTATTTGATTTATGACTTGAAATATTTGAATATGTGAATATGTAAAATAAATAATGAGGTGAGGTTAGGGGAGCGTTCTGCAAAAACATGAAAACAACATTCTATTTCTGTGAAGAAAACTTTCCTGGGAAAACAAAAACAAACTTAAAAAATGTATGTTCTGGCAACCAAAAATTGTCTTAATTTTTTTTATTACTTTTGTCTATGTTTAATAACTACTACTCCTACTACTACTACTATTACTAATACTACTAATAATAATAATCCTCTTTGCTCATTTCACTGGTGAAGTGAACGACACTCCCAAACCCAGGGGTTCATGATATTGCCCATTTTTATTTTTATTCTTTTTTAAGAAGAAGATGACGTCAGATACCCAGAACATTAGATACATAGGACACCTGAGAATTTTGTACGTCATTGAACACATCACGGGGATTAAACACTCCAAACATCGGAGTCAAAGCAAGACAATATTTTACCTTTAATGTTTCAAAGGTTCACACTTTTTAAATGGTTTCTGTTACTTGGGTATTTTTTGGTGCATTTAAATGTATTTTTGTCTCCAATTATACCATTTTAGCATAAAGAGCTGAAGCACAAGAAACAGAAGGAGAAGCAGGAGGCTGCTGAGACGCTTAAAGCAAACAAAGCAGCAGATTTCCTTTACCATCAAACTCAGAAATTCAAGGCCCAGAAAAAGACTTGTATGTCCATCAGATGGTCAGTCAGCTCATTTTTTCTCTAGTTACTTTATTTAACTTTACATTTCTATAGACTTTATTTAACATAACTACAAACTCCACTTTTGTTGGCATCTAGAATGAGAAGCATGCGAAGAAGCAGCTCAGGGAAAAACAGAAGCAGGAATGTAAAGTGAGGAATGCACAGCTTATTGCAGAGGAAGAGAAGCAGTTTCAGACTTATGCCAAGGATGTGACAGAGACAGCTAGGAAGGGTCAGAGGAACACCTCCATCCTGCACAAGGCCTCAAAGGTGGGCATTGGTGGAGGACGCGGACCTGTGTTTGGAGTCATTAGACCGAGTTACCAAGTACAGGATAAATCAGGAGTTCAGCTGCCCAGTTATGTGCGCAGAAAGAAGCTGGATGTGACTACCTACATGCAGGAGTCTAGAAAGCGGCTGGGATTTACTGGGTGACCGTGAGATGTATTGCTGATGTTCTGACAAGATATACAGAACTTCTCTTTCAGCTGAATTCGGTTCCCAGGCAAATTCCAGATAAAATATGTCACATGATCAAAGCTACATAATATTTTTCTCTCTGGGGATAGATCTGGATGGACAGCCTGTGACCCAGTCAGTTTCCAGCAGGAAGCAATTAGTGCTATGTCAATAATGAGCTCAGAAACTATACTGACATATTAGTTCCTCAAGAGCTCTTGGTTGCACAATACTTCCTGATTATAAACTGTAATAATACTGTACAGGCGAGTTATACACTGATCAGCCATAAAATTATGACCACCTGCCTAATATTGTGTTGGTCCCCCTTTTGCTGCCAAAATAGCCCTGACCTGTCGAGGCATGGACTCCACTGAAGGTGTGCTGTGGTATCTGGCACCAAGATGTTAGCAGCAGATCCTTTTAGTCCTCTAAGTTGCGAGGTGGGGCCTCCATGGATCAGATTTCTTTGTTCAGCACATCTCACAGATGCTCGATTGGATTGAGATCTGGGGAAACTGGAGGCCAAGTCAACACCTCAAACTCATTGTTGTGCTCATCAAACCATTCCTGAACTGTTTTTCCTTTGTGGCACAGCACATTATCCTGCTGAAAGAGACCACAGCCATCAGGGAATACAGTTTCCATGAAAGGGTGTACATGGTCTGCAACAATGCTTAGGTAGGTGGTACATGTCAATGTAACATCCACATGGACGGCAGGACCCAAGGTTTCCCAGTACAACATTCCCCAAAGCATGACACTGCCTCTGCCGGCTTGCCTTCTTCCCATAGTGCATCCTGGTGCTGTGTGTTCCCCAGTTAAGCAACGCACACAAACGTGGCCATCCACGTGGTGTAAAATAAAACATGATTCATCAGACCAGACCACCTTCTTCCATTGGTCCAGTTCTGATGCTCACATGCTCATTTTTGGCGCTTTTGGAACACTTTGGGCACTTTTTTCCTTCCTTGGACCATTTATGATAGATACTGACCACTGCAGACCAGGAACACCTCACAAGAGCTGCAGTTTTGGAGATGCTCTGATCCAGTCGTCTAGACATCACAATTTGGCCCTTGTCAAACTCACTCAAATCCTTACACTGGCCGATTTTTCCTGCTTCTAACATCAACTTTGAGGACAAAATGTTCACTTGCCTCCTAATATATCCCACCCACTAACAGGTGCCATGATGAGGAGATCAGTGTACATCTCCCTCAGTGTCACCCAAATGAGGATGAGATTCCCTTCTGAGCCTGCTTCCTCTCAAGGTTTCTTCCTCATATCATCTCAGGGAGTTTTTCCTTGCCACTGTCACCTGAGGCTTGCTCATTAGAGATAAATAGAAACTCACCTTTAAACTTTATTTTTATAAACTCAACTTTAAACTTCTGTACAGCTGCTTTAATTCCTTTAGCACAATTTAGTTGTGCTATGAAAATAAATTGAAATAAATAAATTCAGTGTCTGAGTATTTATTTAATGCTTGAGTGTGTGTCTTTCTCAGTTGTGTTTTTTGTATTTAAAGGAGCAGTTTCTACTTGAACTGTACTATTTATTCTGTACTGAAAGGTGAATCTCATCATGAAAACATCCCTAAGTCTGAAGGGGTCATTGTATCATCTGCAGATATTTCAGTAAATATATATTTATGTTCTTATTTATTTCATAGTTCTTTTATTGTTGTTAACTTCTCTACAGTGAATAGAAAAACTAAGTGTTGCCCTGATTCACATTCAGTACTTTTATTGAGTGGAAAATCATCATGGAAAGACATTTTAACAGAAATAATTCTCATAGGGACCAGCTCATGTTGGAGTAGAGGGTAATGAGGAGGTGGATATTATAGCTAAGCAGGCTCTAAAACATTGAAAAAACGATATAAATATAGCAGTGATTAACTCTGAAGACAAAGGATTAATGAAAGTAGCTGTTGGAGTTATTATATTAATGTGTAATTGTTGTTCCGGACACTAGAGGGCGTATCTGAGTATTTTGAATGGATTGTGTCTGGAAGAGAGTCTGGAAGAGTGTTACGTGTTGTCTTGAATAAAATATTTGTTTCTTAGTTGAAAATTGGACTTAAGTATCGGAATGCTTCCTTTTTTGTTTGCAATGCTAAATGGACAATAAATGGATTGGCATATCCAATTTTGTCCCGAAGGTATGGACAAAGTGTTTGTTATTTTATTGAATGAAGATAGTGTGATTTATTGCCCTTTCTGCCCTGTAGTATAGACTGCACCTCCTTACCTAGTGTAATAGTTGAGTTGTTGTGGGTGTTCGGGGTTAATAACAATCATAAAACACGGACACTATGACCAGCTCTTCATTCATAACCTTTTTCTTACTTTACTGTCTCTTCTGTCTCCAATTACACTGATTCCCCAAAAAAGTCGCTGCTCAATATATTTCAGCAAAATAAAAGTCCCTTAGACTCTTCCCAATAAAAATAAAAGTCCATTCATAAATACAAAATATTATTAACAAAACATAGAAGAAAATACTTTTTTTTATAATTGTTTTTTATTATTTCACTTTATTTTTAAAATTATTATTAAATAATCCATAAAGGAAGTTTCTATGCACTAACCCCAATCCTCATCTCAGACAATCCCACGTGGGTCTCGAGCCCCGGGTTCAGAGCCTGTGCACGGATCCTACACTCCGGATCACCATCGGCTATCAAGACTACAGAAAGAGACTTGAGAAGAAAACCCCAATGGATTTCCGAAGATTTCTACCGGACGTGAACTGGACTCTCCGTGAGCTGGCCTGTGCTGCGGGGCTGCTGGGTGTCTCTGCAGGTGCAGGTTACTGCATTTAGCGCTACTTGTGGAGATGAAGCGCTCCTCCTGACCAGCTCACGGTAGGATGATTTGACTTTAATATCATAGTGTTTTTACAATAAATCATGTTTAAGGTACACTGTGTTACAGTCTAATGTTATCTAGTTAATCAGCGATATCCTCTTTTGCCGCGTATTAGCCTAATGCTAGTTACCTTGCTAGCGAACTCGGCCATAGGAATAAACTACACAGCAAAATACTTAACGGGATTCATGACATTGGCTTAAGAATTTATTTTATTTCCTTTATTTCATTTTTTTCTGCAATAAGATGTTTACCTCACTGGTCGGTCACTTTTAACAATAATGACTACTGGTTTTACACTAAATCATGGTTAGCATAGTGATTAGCTAGCTCACGCGCCACGTTTACCGCTTTAAATGACGGTGTATTTGTTGTCCTAATGTTATTTATCTAGAGAATTTGTCTGTGTTTCATTATTACACAAATTACATGTTAAATTAATGTACTTTTTAATGTCATTAAT
This sequence comes from Hemibagrus wyckioides, assembly GCF_019097595.1. NCBI lineage: Eukaryota > Metazoa > Chordata > Actinopteri > Siluriformes > Bagridae > Hemibagrus > Hemibagrus wyckioides. Next base: position 7,975,202 of record NC_080735.1, read on the forward strand.
GTCTTTTTGTTACAAATGTGTTATCTGCCTTTAGAATGTAGTTCATCGTGTACACTATCATAGTGAGTATAAAGATAGTTAGATTGCTGAACTCGGATAAACGTTTTAATAATTATACACTATAATATTAATACTCGACAGCTAAATATTCTATTGTGTAGAATAAAACATTAAAACCAGCAGATCGCAAAATATTATCTTTTATTGTTAATGCTTGGGCATGAAGTATACAGTTTAATAGTTAGCTGAATGCTAATGCACTTGAAAACATGGCTACTCATTTTAAGATCTCAACACGATACAATATTTCTCCTAATTTTACCTACTAACTAATAAACCTGGCTCTGGGTTTTACATGTACAATAGAAAATGTTAGTTGTAATTGAAGTCACAGAAAACTCATTTTTTACAGACTCTGTGGATGTGCTGGGAGAATCACTTGATACTCCCTCTGTCCTCCAGGTATGTGTCAGATACATAGTCCTATTTTATCTACATTTCACACATGTAGGCTGCTACTAATCGTCTGTCTGTGTGTGTGTGTGTTAAGGTCAATGAGCTAAACCTGCTGCTCTGTCCCACTGAACCTCACCATGACACTTCAGTTGTCCTTCTGGTAACCAAACCTACAATTTATTAACGAAAGATGATCACTGGATTGTCCATGTGACAGAATGTTAGATGTGTTAGTATGAAACTGCTAGAATATGCAACACTTGTGAACTGTTTGCTCTACTTTTCACAGCCTCCCAGTGCTGGTGAGCTGAACAGAGCCTGGTGTGATCAGGTTCAGTCTCCAGACTTCATCAGCTCCCAGTCTGAGGTACTGTACAGTGCTGCAGCTGAGACACACACACACGTCTTTACAAGTTCTAATGTTTAGAATTGTTTTTCTATTTCTAGTCAGTGGACAATAAGAGAGACATCCTCATGGTGTTAAGGGGTCCAGAGAGTGGACTGTGTGAAACCACACAGACGTACATCTTGAATCACGAAGTAATCACAGTCTTTATTACTCTGATGAAGAGAATTGACATTAATGATTATTAGAAGAGAACTTTAGTGAAAAAGATCTTGAGTTTCAGTTGATTTTGCTGTGCATTTGCAGGGATTCCCTTATGATATCTGTGTTGAGGACTGTTTCACTGGCATTAAGGTAAGGGATTGTTTGTTATTGCATCACAAATCTTTGTTAATTGCAGTAATTAATTGTGTTCACTTTAAAATGTCTTAAGAGTGTATCTGGGAGGGTTACAGAATACATTTGCTGTAACTGCATGGAATCATCCGTCCTTGTGGCCCTGGAGGATTATGTGGTAAATTTATTACACATTATATATGATTATTTGTTCAGTATCTATATATTTTTTAGTATGTATATAAAGAATCTTTAATAATATATGTTAATCATTTTTATTTATTTATTTAACAGCACACCTTTAAAAAGGTGACCTGCACATACCTGCATGTGACTGCAGATGGACAGGTGGACACTGCCACTTGGGTGAAGGAAGATGTTTGCTCTCCTCATAGAGCGACTCTGAGGTATTTCTGTGTTTCCAAACTGATGTGTATCTTCATAGGCTGCTATGTTCCTGAATGGGATAGTTTTATTGATTCATTGCTAATTTGCCTTGCAGGAGTGTGAGGAGAGATTTAGCCCAGAGGAGACGGAGGTGCCCTTTATTAGGTACAATCCTCTTCCCAGTTTAATGGTGTAATGGTGTTATTTATGTGTAACATACACTAAGCATTTCCATTGTTCCTTAGCTGCCTACTTTCAGACAGAGAGGTGACGGATATCGGCTTGAAGCTGCCTGCTCTCCGCCAGGCGTTTGCTGTGAGTAAAACCTTTGTGTAGCTACTGTTATTGCACAGGTAAAGTCCACTCTGCTTTAACTTATATTGTGTGCTGTCTTGTATTCAGACTATGTTCGGCTGCATGCTTAATCAGAACTTCCTGTTTCTGACCAGAAAGAAGATCGTGATGCAACTGGCAGCAGCTAACAACCAGGTGAATTTTATTCTCCTATCAATAGTTAATTTTCTGTTTTATTATGATCACAGTCTGTTATGAATGAAGGACATTCTTAGGAAATATATTCAAATAAAATGTCCATAATGAAAATTTGGGCTATGTGTTCTATCATCTGTGTATCTTTAAAGGAAAACTGGACATGCATGCAGGGTTTAAAATAAGTAGCCATGTTGAACACCGTAGACAAAGTGAGTTATAGAGATTTGTTTTTGTTTCGCTTTCACTGGACACAGGTCATGTACAGTTGGCCTACGAGGCGCTGATCCGGTTCCTGAGGACATCGTCTAACCAGGAATCGATTGCAGCAGAGCTCTCCGGGGCCGGTGTAAGCTTGCATATGCCTGTAGAAAATGACTTGTTTAAATATCAAAGATTTTGGTATCATAGAACTGCCACATGTAAAGCAATGTATATGTAATGTCATTTTTTACATTTTTCATGTTTGTGCAGCTCCAACATTTCAACTTTCAACGGCTATTACAGGAACAGCTTTACACCTGAGACAGTAAGTGTCTTATCAGAAGATTTCTAAATTATGCCTGAAATGTTGAATATTTTTCTTGTGTTTAGAATGTTCCCAGTGATAATATATGGCACTAATGGAGCTTGTTGTCTTTCTCACAGCAGCTGATGGCACTCTTCAGCATGTGGGACCTGGATGTGTGGGAGCCTGCAGCAGAGCTGTATTTTACAGTGCTTGTTGTAAGTGTGGAATATCTTCTGATGCCACGATACACAAATTCACAGCTTTGTATCTCTAAGTCAGTGACACTGTTGGATTTGTGTTTGGTGTGTGTGTGTGTGTGTGTCAATAGGATCAGCTGACAGAACTTTTAGTAGTTCTGTTTTCTCAGCCCCTGGAGCTCTACGACGACCCAGAAGCCTTGGTCACTGCAGTTACCCGACTCATCAGGCAGCATGTCCAGCTGATGATGAACACTTTGGAGAAGCTTTGAGCTATGTAGTCCCTTAACCCTACACCTCCCCATTCCCTGCCATCCCTCACCCCAAACACACACACATACACAGAGCACAATTTAATAATGATTTTAATTCTGGTCATCAATGCCCCATGTTTTAACTCATGATGCGCTCACCATCCACTAACAGGAACATCTGTAAACCTGTCCATTTATGCATTTATCCAATCAGTCAGTCATGTGGCAGTAGCATCATACATAAATTCATGCAGATACAGGTCAAGGGTTTCTGTTAATGCTTCCATCAAACATCAGAATGAGGAAAAGTGATTTCTGTGGCTTTGAGTTTACACAGAGTGGTGTGAAAAACAAAACACACTGAGTGATTGACAGTTCTGTGGGTGGAAATACTTTGTTAATAAGATAGCTCAAATAAAATAGCCAGATTGGTTTGAACTACCATTACACCATTATAACCTTCAGGTGGATGGGCTACAACAGCAGTAGACATTAGGTTTTGAGACTATTATGGGGACAGACCTACCCAGAGACTCACTTTTTAAACTTTAACTATAGTTTCTAGGAATGTGTGCTCATATTAGCCTCAAATTCCTGTTCTTGGCTGACAGGAGTGGAGTCTGATGTGGTCTTAGCCTAGTTTTGATGTGGATGACACTTTTCTGCTGACCACAGTGGTAGAGTGCTTATTCAAGGTGCTGTAGTCTTCCAGTTAGCTCAAACCAGCCTGGTGATTCTCCTCTGATCAGCAAGATGTTTCAGAATACAGACTCTACACTCAGAGGTTTTTTTCTGTTTTGTTCTTTCGAACCATTCTGTGTAAACTCTAGAGAGTGTTGAGGGTGAAAATCTCAAGAGATCAGCATTTTCGAAAGAACTTAAACCATTCTGATGTTTGAACATTAGCTGAAGCTCTTGACCTGTATCTGCATGATTGTATGTATTGTGCTGCTGTCACATGATTGGCTGATTGGATAAATGCATAAATGAGCAGGTGTATAGGTGTTCCTATTAAAGTGGACAGTGAGTGTAAGTTATACTTAATAAGTTAATTGCCTTAACATCCATCCATCACATTCCATACTTATTTCCATTACTAACCCCACATTTGCCCCGCATAGCTCAAGCTCTCCACAAGTAGGTATAAATAAATTTTGCTATATTTTAGCTAGGACTATATAAATCTCTCTTGTCTTTTTTTAACAAGTCTTCAGGACTCAAGAACATCTTTTTTAGCCTGTGTAGAATTTTTCTCTCTCCCTTCATCAATCCCACCACCCTAATTACCCCCTTATCCCTCTATGTAGAACGTAGACACAGTATCCTATATAATCATCTGTAAATACTTCTTTATCTGTAAATAGTTTTATCTTTTAGTGTAGTGTGTATATAAATGAATTCAATAAAATATTTTATTAGCATCTATTGAAGCCTCATTCTGATCATTTCTATTCATCAATATACAGTGTTCCTTTAAAAGGTAACCCAAACACACAATGAATTTCTCATTAATATACATATATCATAATCCTTTTTAAAGAATGACTGAAACTGTGAAAAATGTCAAATAACAAAATTCTAATTTTTATAGCCTTCACAAATTTAAGAGATCCAGATTGTAGAAAAGTCTGTTTATAATTTCTAATTGTAGAAAATAAAAATCTGTGACATGACATGAATTTTGTGTTAGTGAAATTGTTTATATGGAATAGTATTGAAAAAAACAGACTGTTTCTGATTTATAGACACCCAAGAAAACATTTGTACACAAAAGTAGAGCCTTGAAGAATGAAGCTGGTCCTCATTCAGACCTCCACATTCTTGAGAAAACTGGAATTTTATGTTGACTTTCAAGATCCTGATTGCTGAAGGAAAATGACTGAATGATTAAAGCTGAAATATTTCATCTGCTTCCTACTCCTATAATAGTCTGTATCTCAAAAATCTTACACCCACAGAATTATCAGATTCTTATCATTCCAAGGTCTTGTGATGTGAATTGGAAAAAAACAAACTTGCTAATATTACAGTAATGTTTGATCTCTTTAATGCAACTGGATTGAGAAACAAGCCCACAAAGCTGTTGCAGTAGAATTGCTTGTAAATAGTAACATGACTTTTTCTAGACTTTCTGTAGAGGCTGGGGAAAGCTCATCTCCCATCCCCAGTAGCTGTGTCACTGCCCAGTTTGGGAACTGCACCGTCTCTGACATTTCACTGTGTACTGCATCAGCTGTATTTGGGTGAAATAACAATAAAAGCTCCTTAATTTGAAATATCAAGTCATGTCAAGATTTTTATTTTTGACTTACTGAAAGAAAATGAAGAGCTGAAGTTTTTACTCATGCAAAATTACTCCTTAAATCTTACTGTCTGCTGTAGGTTACACATTTACAGTAGGGGAAGCCTATTATTATTATTATTATTATTATTATTATTATTATTATTATTGTTGTTGTTGTTCTAAAGAGTTCATGTTATAATTCCATGTGTTTTCACCTCATAATTATAATATTTTCAACAAGACTTGAAGGCGCCTTTTGTGAATGTGGTCAACAGCAAGCAGGAAATTATATATGATTATGATATATGATTTATTTAGTTTGATCATGATGTTATAAATATGTCATGACATATAATTTATACACATATTCATCAGGCATACAGCGATCAGCTTCAACAAAAAAACACAGGCCCAGTACTGTGTAGCTCCTCCACCAAAAACAGCTCCATGAAAGTTTCCATGAAAGAGTGTACATGGTCTGTAACAATGCTTAGCTAGGTGGTACGTGTCAAAGTAACATCCACATGGCATCCACGGCACCTGTCAGTGGTCATAATGTTATGGCTGATCGGTGTCCCTCAATGTCACCCAAATGAGGATGAGGTTCCCTTATGAGTCTGCTTCCTCTCAAGGATTCTTCCTCATATCATCTCAGGGAGTTTTTCTTTACCACTGTCGTAGGGATTGCGGGCTGTGAAGATAGTGGACCAGGGGCGTGGCTAGTGCTAATTATCATCAATAGGGCTCGAGACCCGAATGATTTTAATCTAGCCCCGAATGTTTTATCCCGAATTTTGTCACCGGAGTGTAGAGGAATTAATTAAATGTTGATCGGTTTAGTTGAGCACTGTTGCTGTTTACAGTACACGATTTTGATTGACAACTCTCTCCGCACACACACACACACACACACACACACACACACACACAGGCCAAAATACCGCGAGAGTGTACTGTAATGTTTCACACCTATCGGTCTGCACAGCGCCACTTTCACACCACGGGACTAAAACACTTTACAGCCCTTGAGCACAACAGCAATAAATAAAAACTGTCAGAAAACACAACAATCTTATTATTCAGATAAAAGTCTAACTTCTAATATTTAATGTTAACACAGTTGATAAAAGTCGGCTAACAAATGTATGTTGTGTCAAAAAGGAGGCCCACTGTCTCTGATTCTGAAAACCCCTGACATAAGGACCCTTCTGAATATTATTCCATACATAAGACGTACAAAAGCCTTAAATTAAATAAGACTAAAGATAGATCTAAATAAAATATAAACTGTTAAAGCACTAAGACATTACAGTCTGAACATCATGAGTTTCTACGACTAATGCAGTATTTAAGTTAAAATACAGACATGGCTTAGGGGAACAATGGACCAGAACAGACTCCATCATTCGGCTGTTCTGTCAATTGGTAAAGGAATTCTCAGCATTATAAATACTAGTATGGTAATTGACCGTTTTGCTCAAGTCAAGTCTCTGAGATACTCTCTGATGATTCCACCCTCAAAGAAATAGGATAGAAAGTCACCAAGAGCGTGAAGTAGACAAGATACAAGCAGCAAGACAGATGAGAGAATGAGAGATGAGAGAACAATAAGAGAAGAGAAGAGAGGCTGTAAAAAAAAAAAGAAACAAGAATAATACATACAGTAGTGGCAGTATAAATGAGGAATGAAATAAGAGGTGCAAGTATAATATAGATTATTGTAAAATAAAAAATAATAATAATTATAATAAAGAATCTACACAGCACGGCTTCACACACAAGCTGTAAAAGAGATAATATTGCATGTGTAAGAGAGAAATAAAATGAATTTAATGAACTGATAAAATGATGGGAGGAGTCAGAAAAAAGATTGAATAAAATTTTATAAATTTGCATACTATTTGTGTTCATTTATGTTTATTATTAAACATCCTTATTAAAATCCTAGAAACGCCCCTGCAATGGTCCAAGGGGTAAGTTAAATTAGTTTTATTAATTAACAGGGCAGTATGAGTTATTTTACTGTACTGTTAATTTTTTTCTTTTTTGTGTCTTCGGCACAATGGTATTCAATAAGCAAAGTTACGTTCTTTTTTTAGACTAATATTAGATTAAAAAAACTCATACTGCCCTGTTCATTAATAAATCTAATGTAACTTACCCCCTGGTCCATTGTCTTCACAGCCCGCAATCCCTGCGCAATCTTCTCCGCTGCAGGTTCATTACAGGGCCGTGTTCCAATCGGCAAGTGATTCCCCTCGGAGTGAACTACACAGGGAGCAGGATGTACACTTTAAAGTGCACTGCGACACAAGCCGAGAAATCGGCAATCCATTGCTCTTCCTGTATTAACCCGGATATTAAGAGCTGAATTTTTCGACCTGAATTTGAAGGCCCGCATTTTGTCGACCTGAATTTTAACACCTGAATTTTTGAGGTTGAAAAGTAATGACGTTTGTGTTTTTTTGTAAATGCTGTAAGGATTTTCTTCATTCAGATCAAATTGCAAAGCAGAAAAATTCAAACTTCTTTTTTGTGACAAGTTTTTATTCAGTTCATGTGATTCAATATGATATTTTACTTTCAGGAATTTTGGCACTATTATACTTCCATAGCTCATGTTGGAGTAGAGGGTAATGAGGAGGTGGATATTATAGCTAAGCAGGCTCTAAAACATTGAAAAAACGATATAAATATAGCAGTGATTAACTCTGAAGACAAAGGATTAATGAAAGTAGCTGTTGGAGTTATTATATTAATGTGTAATTGTTGTTCCGGACACTAGAGGGCGTATCTGAGTATTTTGAATGGATTGTGTCTGGAAGAGTGTTACGTGTTGTCTTGAATAAAATATTTGTTTCTTAGTTGAAAGTTGGACTTAAGTATCGGAATGCTTCCTTTTTTGTTTGCAATGCTAAATGGACAATAAATGGATTGGCATATCCAATTTTATCCCGAAGGTATGGACAAAGTGTTTGTTATTTTATTGAATGAAGATAAAGAGTGATTTATTGCCCTTTCTGCCCTGTAGTATAGACTGCACCTCCTTACCTAGTGTAATAGTTTGGTGTATTTTTTACCGTGTGACTTAAAATAGACAGTTTTAAAGTGATTTTGTTTTCCTAATAAAATGTAGTTTTTAGTAACTGATACACATGTTTCATGTTTTGTCCTGATAAATTCCCAGTGAGTGTTTTGAAGCAGCATGTCACTGACCAGGCCAGGGCTCTCCAACCTTTATTCCTCTGAGAGATACTTACAAAATTAAGAGCTACTCCTGTTATATTATTAGTAACATGTATTTAGATAGCTTATTGCCATAAACCAAACCAGCTGAATAAGCTATTTTTGTGTGAACGTTATATATAAATTTTTTATAATAATACATTTTTTTATGAATAATTTATAATGAATTATTGTCAGATTTCGTTCATTCACATGGTTTCTGTTATTTATCAGTGAACTGTTACTTACAAGTCTTCTGGCACATACCCTGATGTCCTCAGCAAGCTGAGAATAGAACTTGATCCTTGACCACAGTGGGATGATGGTAGTCCACTGGACCAGTATCATCATTCAGAGAGTCCTGTGCTTATCCTAACTGGAAAGAGGACAGACTCAAGGATTTGGTTTCTACTTATTCAAATTCAAATCCAGTGTAACATTTAGTATTTTGTGCCCAAACAGCACAGAGTGTAGTTATGGTACGGTTGATGAGATTGAAGAAAATAAAGGAAGACACACAAGATCACTCCTTAATACACTCCAGATCCTCTGTGCTCGTAGGTCCTCTCTTGTGGACTGTCCAGTTGTTCAGTGGAGTTTAGAGCGTACAGAGCCCCAAGATGAGCTAGTATGATTACAGAAGACATTTGGGTTTCAGTTCAAAAGATGAATATGAGACGATAGATCAGAACTACAGCTTTCATTCCCTGATGTTTACATCTAGACGTGTTAAAAAACATGGAACATGACACCTTTTGTTTGAACTCGAAGATTTTTGCAAGTGATCAGAAATATTGGAATACCCAATAGACAGATGCTTCTTGTAGCTCTTGTTTGTCCTGTTAGATTGATTATTTAAATAGTTAACAGATCTGAATATCTACTCTTGGTTAGAGCTCTGGGTTTCACCTGTGAAGACTACATTTGTTGTTAAAAAGATAAATCAACATGAAGACCAGAGAGCTGTCTCTGGGAGGAAAGTAAGCATTTTGGAGCAAAAAAGAGGGAAAATATTTCAGTCAGTGCACAAGTACTGGGTATAACCAATACAACAATTAGGAATGTCCTGAAAAAAACAAGAAACCACTGATGTATTAACAACCAGCCATCAAACACGTTGGCCAATGGAAACAGCAGCAGCTGATGACAGAAACATTGTGAAAGCTGTGAGAAGTAAAACCCAAGAACAACAGTCAGTGACGTCACCAACAACCTCCACAGAGCAGGCTGAAGGTACCACAGACCACTGTTTGAAGAAGCCTTTGAGACCAAACCACAAGATGTACACCCCTCTCAGCCATGTTGAAGTTGTTTAACACATCTACATGTAAATCTCAGTAAATGAAAGCTGAAATTCTGATCTCATGTTCATCTTTTCATCTCAAACCCAAACATCTTCAGTGTATAGACTTGGCCTTGCTGTTCCAATACTTTTGGAGGGGACTGTAGGACTCGGCTCATTATTCTGCTGGATGATCAAAACTTTAATGTAAAATTACGTTCTCCCCTCTCTCTCTCTCTCTCTCTCTCTCTCTCTGTCTCTCTCTCTCTCTCTCTCTCTCTCTCTCTCCTTTCAGGGGCGTGGCCCGTCCTCATAGACGACTTTGTGGAGTTTGCTCGGCCAATCATTACATCAGGCAGGCGCAAAAATTTATAATCATCACCTTCTGCTTAGAGAAGTGACCTCTCTCTCTCTCTCTCTCTCTTTTAGACATTTTTATATCAAAAAATATTTAAATAGAAAATACAAGAGACTTTTAAGATGTGCGTCTGTGCTACCAAACATGAGATGAGTGCAGGACGATGCAGAGCTGAACACACCGCGTCAGGACGAGTCCGAGTGCGTCGTGGGCTTCACCACCAGGGGGCGACAGTGACGTGAGTTGCCTCAGCTTTGAGGCGATGAGGTCAGAGTTTCCATTCAGCAGCTTTTGAACCTGACTGGAAACTGAAAATCACAACAAAGATGGAAATGATGGATTTTTATTGGAGTCAGAGAAAGTGTGTGTTTTGGCCGTCACTTTTTCCCCCAGTATGATCACCCTACCTTCTTCAGAATATTCCCATAACAGCAGCTGATGGAGACAGATTCAGAAATTTGGCCCACTTTCACAAAACATGCATGGAGACCTACTTCCTTTAACCCTCCAACTTCCAGCAGTCTGCACGTGGAGAGTGTCGCATTGCAGCAGCATCTCAAGTGCCAAGGCTGAAACCTGAGAGCGTTGGAGTGCACCATGATGAAGATGACGTTGTGTTGTTTGCAGCTGATTGACGTTTTAAACCGGAAATAAACCCAGGATGCTTTTTCATGAAGCAGCATCATGTACAGGTCCTGATGTTTTATTACGCATTGTTACAATCATGTTTCTCCAACTTGAACGTTCTAATTTAAGTCTGATGTCCAGATGAACTTGCAATGTTTAAAAGTCCATGATTGTGAAGTGAGAAAACATGCAGCGATGCTCAGAACACCAGCAGACACGCCATATCACTGCTCAGTCCCTCCAGGATTTCACACAGAATTTTAAAAAATGTTTTTCTCAATTGTTGTGGCCAAAAGTGCCTGATTTTTGGCTTTTCTTCCCCAAAATTTGTGATGCAACTTGTGATTTTTTTGTGGAAAACTGCTTGAAATGTCAATCATAGGATTCTTCTTTTAAACTCCTACAAGTGAAGACACATGTAATGACTTTCTATGAGAGCTGCACTCATGTTCCACACACATGAATGGAGGAGAGCTTTGACTGAATGCATGTTGTGATGAAGTCACATGACTCGTCTCGGCCCAAATCTGAGGAAAAATCTGAGGTAATTTTGACAAATTGTAAACTCTGTGATCGCAAAATCAGGAAATCCTGAAGGGACTGATGAGATTTTTACTGTGGTACATACAGACGTGTTGTTGTGGAAAACATACAGAAATATTGTTACATACAGTTTAATCACGTGGCCAGAAAGTATTTAAATGAATTTAACATTTGTAATGGACGGATTTTCAGATCTGAGATGCAGTATTGGGATTTAGGTTTATTTTAAATTGTTGGCTTCCAGTTCAGATTTTTATTAAACAGCAGTTGTAATTCTTTTATTCAGAATATATGCACATATCAAGATGTGTAACATCCAAATGCAGAAAATGTGATGGAGTAGATCATGTAGAAAGATCATTGATTTCTTTTAAAGATTTAAAAACACTAACCTAGAGTTCGAGTGGATTTTCAGTTCATCCTGTTACGTTTTTTTTTGTGCACACGCTAAAGTCTAGGTTTTTGATTGTTCCTTTTGATTTTCTTTATTATTTTATATTTCTTCCAGACTCCTGGACAAGGTGCTACGGTGTTCTGGTTTGCCTCACTGTGTTTGTTACAGATTGCCATTTTTGTCCGGTTTAATGTCACTTTTATTTGTGTGAGGAAGGCAGCGTTATCCTCACCTGGTACACTTTGCAGAGTGTTTGGAGTTTTGAGTCCCAGGTAGTCGAGTTCAGCTCATCAAATCAGTATTATTGCATTTGTAAATAAAGTTTATTTAAGGAGAAAAGAAAACAAATGGTGAATCTCCATCGTCAAATGGAAACCTGTTTGTTTGACAGTGGAGTAAAGAGGATGTTAAATAAAGCATGTTTTTAAGAAAAATGTCAGAGTAATATTTCTTTTTTGTAATATTTTCTGTGTAACTCCTGCTGTTGAGATTTCATGATAGGTTTCTCTGATTTTCTTCATCAGAACCGTCCAAAGTTCTCCACTTGTATAAGTTATATACCAACATGAAGGTAGCATTGTCTATTCTATTCAATTCACTTCAGTTCAATTCAATTTATTTGTATAACGGTGTTAACAATGGACATTGTCTCAAAGCAGCTTTACAGAAGTAGAGAAACAGAGAAGAAAAAAAATAGTTATATATGAAGTTTAAATTAAAGTTACTACTTTATCCCTATTTTATCCCTCATGAGCAACCCTTGATGGTGGGATAGTCTCCAAGTGGCTCTGTCCACAGCTGTCTCCTGGTCACAAGCTGTCCACACAGATCCATCCACAGCGTCAGTGAGCACCACCAAGCGAAGAGACTCTGACCAGGGATGGAGCCAGTGGTCACACCAGAAACTCAGAGCACTGGGAACTCGGGAGTGGGATGTATAGCTCGACAGAGAAAGATAGAGAGAGAGAGAAGAAAGATATTAAGTATGCTTGTGATCATGTGATGTTTAAAGACAATGTACACTATATTGCCAAAAGTATTCGCTCACCTGCCTTGACTCGCATATGAACTTAAGTGACATCCCATTCCTAATCCATAGGGTTCAATATGACGTCGGTCCACCCTTTGCAGCTATAACAGCTTCAACTCTTCTGGGAAGGCTGTCCACAAGGTTTAGGAGTGTGTTTATGGGAATTTTTGACCATTCAGTCCAGAAGGCCTGGCTCTCAGTCTCCGCTCTAATTCATCCCAAAGGTGTTCTATCGGGTTGAGGTCAGGACTCTGTGCAGGCCAGTCAAGTTCCTCCACACCAGACTCTGTCATCCATGTCTTTATGGACCTTGCTCTGTGCACTGGTGCACAGTCATGTTGGAAGAGGAAGGGGCCAGCTCCAAACTGTTCCCACAAAGTTGGGAGCATGGAATTGTCCAAAATGTCTTGGTATGCTGAAGCATTCAGAGTTCCTTTCACTGGAACTAAGGGGCCAAGCCCAGCTCCTGAAAAACAATCCCACACCATAATCCCCCCTACACCAAACTTTACACTTGGCACAATGCAGTCAGACAAGTACCGTTCTCCTGGCAACCGCCAAACCCAGACTCGTCCATCAGATTGCCAGATGGAGAAGCGCGATTCGTCACTCCAGAGAACGCGTCTCCACTGCTCTAGAGTCCAGTGGCGGCGTGCTTTACACCACTGCATCCGACGCTTTGCATTGCACTTGGTGATGTATGGCTTGGATGCAGCTGCTCGGCCATGGAAACCCATTCCATGAAGCTCTCTGCGCACTGTTCTTGAGCTAATCTGAAGGCCACATGAAGTTTGGAGGTCTGTAGCGATTGATTCTGCAGAAAGTTGGCGACCTCTTCGCACTATGCGCCTCAGCATCCGCTGACCCCGCTCCGTCAGTTTACGTGGCCTACCACTTCGTGGCTGAGTTGCTGTCGTTCCCAAACACTTCCATGTTCTTATAATACAGCTGACAGTTGACTGTGGAATATTTAGGAACGAGGAAATTTCACGACTGGATTTGTTGCACAGGTGGCATCCTATCACAGTTCCACGCTGGAATTCACTGAGCTCCTGAGAGCGACCCATTCTTTCACAAATGTTTGTAAAAACAGTCTGCATGCCTAGGTGCTTGGTTTTATACACCTGTGGCAATGGAAGTGATTGGAACACCTGATTCTGATTATTTGGATGGGTGAGTGAATACTTTTGGCAATATAGTGTAGATTATGTGTAATGTGCAGGCAGGGACTCCAGCAAGACTAGCCATGACAGCATAACTAAAAGGGAGAGCCAGAAGGTGACAGACATGAAGGCTTCCCAGGATATAAAGCATCCAACCACTTCACAGTCAGCAAACCTGAGCGACTTATGAGGGTGGTAAGGTGACAACAACCAAACATCCCAGTACACCAAACACTCTATGCTCATGAACCTTCCAGATCTGCTCCTTTACCTAAGAAAAACTATACATTGAAAGCTTCACTAAACAAATGTGTCTTTAGCCTAGACGTAAACATTGAGACTGTGTCTGAATCCCGAACACTAATTGGAAGGCTGTTCCATAACTGTGGGATTTTGTAAGAAAATAATCTGCCACCTGCTGTAGCCTTTACTACTTGAGGTACAACCAAATAACCAGCAACCTTGGATCGGAGTAGGCGTGGCAGATCATAAATAACCAAAAGGTCACTTTTACTAGTCCATACTATTATTATTATTATTATTATTATTATTATTGTCTTCTGTATATTTAAATTTTATATTTATATATTTATCTGTTTGTATTTTTAAATCTATATTATCAGTTACAATTTATAAAACTCACCTTGTCTTGATATTATCTTTTTCTTTATCTGCTATACCTTTACCGCTGCAACTATGCAAATTTCCCCACTGTGGGGCAAATAAAGAGTGATCTTATCCAATCCTTTTTGTTTAATGGGCTGGAGTTTCACCCAGGGAGCCTTACACCCAGTTTTCCAAGATGGGATCCAGCTCCTCTGTGAATTGCACTGTCTCAGACCGCAAGACCCTTCAGCGTATAGTGAAGACAGCTGAGAAGATCATCTGAGTCTCTCTTCCCTCTATCACAGACATTTACTCCACATGCTGCATCCGCAAAGCTAACAGCATTGTAGATGATCCCACACACCCCTCACACACACTCTTCACCCTTCTGCCATCTGATAAGAGGTACCGAAGCATTCGGACCCGCACAACCAGACTGTTAAACAGTTTCTTCCCTCAGGCAATCAGGCATCTCAACAGAGAACTGAGCTGTACTGGACACACGCACACACACACGTACAACCAAGATCTGATCTCAGAGGAGAACTGAACTGTGCTGGACACGGACACACACACATAACACACGCAAAAAAAAAAGAACTGAACTGTGCTGGACATAGTCAGACACACACACACACACACTAAATTGTCGCTTTAATATCTGCAATCACTGTATACACTGTTCTTTGCACATTGTCTTGTTCATTGCACAAAGTCGGCCTATATGTTGTTTGTCTGCACTGTCTTGTCTTGTCTTGTCTTCCGGTGCAATTCTGTTGTATGTCTAGTTCGTAAAGACTGCACCTTAAGTATAGTTTAATTTTTTAGTTTAATTTTAATTTTTAAATTATAGTTTAATTTTTTAATCTCTGTTATAACTCTATGTTTGTCTGCGTCACTGTACTTTGTCTGTGTTCTGTGTAGCACCTCTGGTCTAGGAGGAACATTGTTTCACTTCACTGTGTACTGCATCTGCTATATATAGTTGAAGTGACAATAAAGCTTCTTTAACTTTTGACTTTGACTTTGAAACTAAAGGTAAATTACTGAAATTGTATGAATGAATATAATTATTATGAATTATACTTGCTATGTATGTTTATTACAGAATACACTGGTAAAAAGAAAGTGTAGCCAATTAATTGTGGATAATTAAGAGATATGAACGTCCTGGGTGTTTAAGAGAGTCCCAGTGTGCTGTCCTAAAAGATTTACTTAATAACAGAAAACGTTTACAAAAATTGCCCCAGATTACTTGATGTCATCTCATCGATTCTCCAGCAGATGGGGAAAAAGGATTGTTGAATTTTTTTAGTGACATGCATTTATGAGTACTGTGTTCACATTTACAAAGCTCTTCACACAGTTAGAGCAACAACAGTCTATGTGGACTAAATTGTATATCACCTTTCATTGTTTTGACACAAAGCATCAAATAACCTCAGCTTTCAAACTTCATCTATTCTTTTCTCGTTCAAACTCACCCTTCAACAAAACTATGTGTATCTACAGATCTACATTTGCATTCTGTTTTCAAAACTAATCAATATCATTAAAAAACAAGCAAATTCTCTTTATTTGTCTAATGAAATATATTTATTTAAAGTTGTAAACATATAAACCAATAGATTAAAAAATAAATAACGAAATAAAGAAGTAAAGTTTATTATTAATTAAGTGAATTATTAAAGGATTAAGTATATATTAATATATAAGTGTAATTAAAG
>NC_080735.1:8293916-8401416 GCF_019097595.1 Hemibagrus wyckioides
ATTGGCCTCAGTCTGTGTGCTTTATTCTGACCGACGTGTTTACTACTGAAGGCTGTAAAAATGCATCACAGCCTTTCTGAAAGGAGCACACTTCACTCCCCCAGACTACACTCACCCATGTAGTGGAGTACCTTAAAACCTCCTCTAAAAGAGCATTTGTAAGACTTTATGATCATAAAAATGAAAAAAGTTTTGCTACAGAATGCATTTTTGCAAAAATAAAGAACTATGTGTTGGGGCAATAAGCATGGTGATTAAACTCCAGAGTGACTTTGAACCCTGGGGATCTGCCCAACATCATATATTCAACTTTTATTAACTATTTTATTGACTTACAGGGAATCTGCTGAGCATTTCCTTGATGTCCAGTACACACTCTTGTGTGGTTCCATTTGAACCAGATTGTGGTGATGAACCATCAACTGTTCAGAGGGCATGGAAGACATGGAGCTCCCTGTTTAAACACAGACCACTGGGGTAGTGGACATGATCATCTTGGCTAGAGGTCAGGCACCTTGCCAAAAAAATACTGTGTCATACACCGATCAGGCATAACATTATGACAGTGACCGGTGAAGTGAATAAGACTGATGATCTCATCATGGCACCTGTTAGTGGGTGGGATATATTAGGCAGCAAGTGAACATTTTGTCCTCAAAGTTGATGTTAGAAGCAGGAAAAATGGACAAGCGTAAGGATTTGAGCGAGTTTGACGAAGGGATGAATTGTGATGGCTAGACCACTGGATCAGAGCTTCTCCAAAACTGCAGCTCTTGTGGGGTGTTCCCGGTCTGCAGTGGTCAGTATCAAAAGTTGTCCAAGGAAGGAACAGTGGCGACAGGGTCATGGGCAGCCAACTCTCATTGTTGCACATGTGGGTCAGGGCTGTTTTGGGAGCAAAAAGGGGGCCCAACACAATATTAGGCAGGTGGTCATAATGTTGTGCCTGGTTGGTGTATGGTCTTTATGTGATTCTGTTATCTATGTGTTGGCCTTTTCTTTTAGACATCTGGCAGACACCCTTATCCCGAGCGACTTACTCTATCATTTTATACAAGTGAGCAATGGAGGGTTAAGGGCCTTGCTTAGGTGCCCAGCAATGGTGGACCTTGGGTTTGAACTTCCAATCAGTAGTCCAACATCTTAACCACTAAGCTACCACATGTGTTATCCATATAAATCTCACTCTGCTGGCAGTTATCTAGCGCTCATAGAGCTTTAGTTCTGCATGTAATTAACACTCAATACCCCATTCCATCTAGTCCTCCAGCAGAACTGTTGCCAAGTACTTTGTTGAGTGGTTTGGTTTTTCATCTCCATAACATACACTGTTTACTGTTGAACAGACCGAGTTAACTTGTTCCACCATTTAACTGTCCAGATGGCTCGTGTTTAAGCTCTGCTGGCATGGTTGAGTGAACCCATGCTACACCACACACTTTTCCCTGGATTAATGTCATAAGAGTCTCCCTGTTCTCAAATTTACCTTGATTTCATTGCTTATGTTATTTCCATTGTACTTGAGATACAGGTTTAATAAGAAACGACGGCTAGCATTTAAATATTTACAAATAATTACAGAACTAGATATACTAGCATTTGTTTTTCGATCGTCAAGCTTTCCATTATATTTTTATAGCATTGTTTGGCAGTTTATGTCACTTCCATAGCTGATTTATAGGATAAGGTGTACGATTGTGCCATAAAATCAGTGATAATTTGTTGACTGACTTTATTCTGCTCTTCCGAGGTGAAAGGTGGTAGAAAGTCAGTCATTTTCTAGACCTTTTTTTTAAAATATTTCTTCTTGAAGGCTATAAAATGAAAGTAAAGTCAGGCCATATTATGTGGGGGAATAACTTTTCATGATCAGAAAACAGAAAATTGTGTGTATATACACACCGATCAGGCACAACATTATGACCGCCTGCCTAATATTGTGTTGGTCCCCCTTTTTTGCTGCCAAAACAGCCCTGACCCGTCGAGGCATGGACTCCACTAGATCCCTGAAGGTGTGCTGTGGTATCTGGCACCAAGATGTTAGCAGCAAGTCCTCTAAGTTGTGCGGTGGGGCCTCCACAGCCCACAGATGCTTGATTGGATTGAGATCTGGAGAATTTGGAAGCCAAGTCAACACCTCAAACTCGCCGTGTTCTTCAAACCATTCCTGAACCATTTTTCCTTTGTAGCAGCACATTATCCTGCTGAAACAGGCCACAGCCATCAGGGAATACCGTTTCCATGAAACAGTGTACATGGCCTGCAACAATGCTTAGCTAGGTGCTACGTGTCAAAGTAACATCCACATGGATGGCAGAACATTCCCCAAAGCATGACACTGCCTCCGCCGGCTTGCCTTCTTCCTATAGCGCCATTCCTTACGCTCGTCCATTTTTCCTGCTTCGAACATCAACTTTGAGGACAAAATGTTCACTTGCTGCCTAGTATATCCCATCCACTAACAGGTGCCATGATGAGGAGATCAGTCTTATTCACTTCACCTCTCACTGATCATAATGTTATGCCTGATTGGTTGAAATGGGTTTCATACCCAGGTTCGAGTTACACCCCACTGTCGACTGTGGAAAAGAAATACTGAATATGCCAGAATTCGTGTACATGATAATCTTAAGCATTCCCTGTAAGATATTTGTTGCTAAAGTTTAAAGGTAAGTTTAAAGGTTGTTGCTAAAGGTATCATTTCTATACATTTGTCAAACGCTGCATTTGTAATAAATACACACAGATCTCTTGTTCTCTTGCTGAAAAACCAAACCAATATCAAACTTTTGTGTAACATGTGACTTTTCTTTGCTGCAAGCCATAATTGATCACATTTTCACTAAAGAGTGCATTGAAAGTTCACTGTGCACATCCCCAACCCATTACTGCACTTGATTTAACCAACTATAATCTTTTTTTTTTTTCCCCATTCAGAACAAAAAAAAAAAAAAAAATATGCAGGAGCATAAATTGGATTTTTTCAAACCCCCTTCCTGGAACAGATCCCAGTCAGAGGTTGTTATTCTTGTTTAACATTTAAGTCCAGATCTTCACCTTTCCCCTAAATTCTTTATCTAATAAATGAACAAATGTAATGATGTGGTTTGTGATTTTACTGTCTGTATGAGCATGTGCGAACACACAGTACAGCCTTGAACCGAGACAGCAACCTTGGGCTGTTTTTGTAGATAAATGGGAGAGCAGAATTTGTTGCTAGTTTTTACTAGCTGAGGTCTGACCGCCCGAAAATCCAATATCCAGCTGCAGATAAAGCTGTACATGCAAGTTGCCTCGGCACTTGAGGCAGCCATCATCCAAACAAAACACAAGTGGATGTTTAATAGACCATTGAAAGACTGCACTGCTAATTTGTTTTCTATTTTCTCCCACTCGGTTGTTCAGAGTGCTTTCAAATATGCAGGATTTCTGTCGGTTTCAGCTAAACCCTGGCTTATTGTCCTCCTCACTGTTTGAGTTTAGAACAAATTCATGGGCACTAACGTAATGTGTTCAGTCTCTAAACTGACCCAGGTGCAGCAATTGAATCAAAGTGCTCTGTAGTATGGATTGCATGCCACATTATTGATGCAAATAACTAAACAAACCTGTGAGATGCAAACTACCAAGGAGAGGAAGTTAAAAAAAAAGGTGGGTACAGTGGATTGTGGATATGTGAAACAAAACCAAACCAAACAGCACAGGTAGCAACAGAAAGCAGCAGCTAAAATGTTGAGGCTGATTATACGTATAAACATATGACGGATACCCCTGATTAAAATGGCAGGTTTTTGTGATGTAAAGACGAGATATTCTTTTCCATCCTCAACGTGAAATTATTCAATATATAGAACAGTTAATATAATTACAAAAAAAAAAAAAAAAATTAAATAATAAAAATAGGGAAAAATGATATACAATACAATAACCTGGTTGCATAAGTTTGCACACCCTTTCATAACGGAGAACGTGTCTGTGTTCAGAATAAACCGATCAAGGAACGACCTCCACGGTTCAATACGCGTATGTGAACCGCGTTTTTTTCGGTTTTTCCTTAAAATAATAATAACCATGCGTTTTTGTACTGTGTGCTGAGACAGACACGCCTCCAATCAGTGAGCGCTAAAGTTAGGGGCACTTAACCATGCTAGCGATGCTGGCGTCAGATTTCACTCTAACCCTGGAGAGCGGGGAAGTGAGACCGAGATACGAGGAAGCAGTGCCGTCTTTCAGATCTTTGGTGTGGGAACATTTCGGATTTGTTGTTGACCATGATGCCGATGAAACAAAAACAGTAAACAAAAAAAAGAAAAGAAAAAAAGACTGTGTTTAAGCACTGTTACACACGAGTTAGCTACTCACATGGAAATACCACACATCTGCAGCTCCATCACCCAGAGATATCACTGTGTGGAAGCAGGATGGCAGAGCAGGTAACACAGGAACCCAAAAAACAACAGTCCCCTATCTGATTCCTTCCAGCATTCGTGCACAACTGGTTCCGAGAGACACAAAAAATAATTATAATATAATAATTGCTAAAGATTTGCAGCCCTTTTCTGTGATCGGTGATGTGGGCTTTCGGCAACTTATAAACGTATTGAACCGTGGGTTAACTGTATTGTTGCATCCCTAATACTTTCCCTTAACACTGGTTACATGGGTGTTTCGGGGATGTGGGTCTTATGGTTTTGTTAAAGCACCGGGGTAAAATTGGGTGGCTGAGAAAGTCTGAGAAAATACACACAGGCAATTCTAGGTAGATTCGTCCAGCAATGTAGTTAACAATTGATAAAAAAAAGTTACGGAAAAACATGATTTGATTAAAAAGAACTTTTCTTTGCCGGCGTACATTTTATGATGAACACAATTTATTATTGTGACTCATACAATACTTGTGGTCCACTAACTAGATTCTGTGCTTAATTGAATCAGTAGGCATTAATGCTACATATTCGGTGGAGATCTGGCATTTGTTTTTGGGTTTTTTTGCCTGTTTGTCTCCAGCTGTTGAGGTTCATGATGAGTTTTTTCTGTTGGCTGCTATATACTATTAATCTTGTTAAATTGGGAGATTTCACCAAAAGAACATTGAAAAAAAAAAAAGCTGAAAAGATCGCTCTTGTGAAATCTAATATCTCTGGTTACTGATTTCTGCCTTGTTTAACAAACCAACCTGCTCCCTACACAGATCTGGCCTGACAGCTCGCATATCTGGCTAAAATTAATTCAATTACTGCACAGTTGGTGTTCGTCTGAACTGGTAACGATAACGTCGTTTCTTATTGCTTTCGCTCATATGTCTTGTTTCAGTTATCAGTGATTCATTGAAACAGTGACGGCACAGTACCAGAGAAAATTCTTCTCCATGTGAAAGCAAAACAATTGAATCAAAGAGCAAACAACCCTCGGGGATCGTATGCGCATGAAGCTTGAATGCTACATGCTTCTGCCTTTTGCTGCCTGTACTGAGTAACAGTGCTGCAAGGGTCAGAGCAAAGGTTTCTCTACAAGCACAGGAAAATTCTAAATGGAGCTGACCTCATTAACAGCTTATGTATGGTCATGGAAACAGTAAGTCAGCCAGAATAAAAATAAGAGATGACGGTTAGTGTCAATACACTGAATATGATCTCTATTTCATCGAGTATTTATCTCGCTTGCCTTAGCCAGCTTGACATCACACGCTCACTAGGTTCTCTTATTACCTTAACTGAGAACACTGCACTATAACCTTTGCCTCACATTACTGAAATAATTTAAGTCTACATTGCATGCAAGTGTTTTGTTGTTAATATTTGATTGATTTCTTACCATTAAACTTTTCCTAGAACATAAATTAACATCACTGTTCCCCCTACATTGATGATCATTTATTAAATGGTCAGTCGGCTGTTTTATCCTGATCAGGCCCTTCGTGGATCTGGAGCCGATCACAACAATGGGCACGAGGCGAGGAATCCACCAAGCACCCATGTTACTAATTTACAAAGCCTTACTTGTTCTAGCACTATGCTCCGTATAAATCTGATTTATGACGACGTTTTTTTTTTTTTTATCACATATCCTAGATCAGATAGGTAGAACTGGATGATCAGCCTCAAACCTCACCCAAAATCTACAACCTAGGTTTTTGTAATTCCTTACAAAAGTGTTTTTACCCTTCCAGAAAAAGGAATGATGGAAGGTCTTCACCTTTCTGCCTTATGAGCAACAACATAAGAAAACCTGGTTCACAATTTTCACATGTAACCATTTTATTGATGTTGACACTGTAATTAGAATAATATTGGTAGTAATGGTGTTAAACCACAAGGTGTGACCTCAGTGACAGCTGGTTTGGCAGCTCTACCATGAGAGCGTGGGTTTGCGGAATGTGTGTAGAAATGGCATACTATAAATACTACTCATTTTCTTCTTGCTTCGAATCCAAGCTCGAAAACCTACAGATATCATCATCATCATCATCATCAGTCTGGATTGTGATTGGTTCAGAGCCTGTTCTGACTTTGAACAGGATATTGAATGGGATGCCAATTGATCGTAGGGCACAGTGTACACACTCATTCATATTTATGGGCAATTTTTCAATCTACTGACTTGTTTTTGGGAGGTCGAGGAAAACAAGTAAACCCAGAGGAAGCCCATGTGGACACGGGGATAGCATGCACAGAAACACTATACCAGGGTTCCTCAAATCTTGCCCTGGAGGGCCAATCCACTGCAGAGTTTAGCTCCAACCCAGATCAAACTCCTCTACCTGTGATTTTCTAACGATCATGAAGATTAGCATGCTCAGGTGTGTTTGCTTAAGGTTAGAGCTAAACTCTGCAGGAAAGTGGGCCAGATTTGAGGATCCCTGCACTATACCATCAGTAGAGCTCGAACATGGGACCCTGGAGTTGTGAGGTGTCAATACTCATCATCCTTTTATATATACATTTTTATTACTGTATTTACAGTGTGTATTGATTATTTTTTTTTCCTGTTCTATGAGGATGAGTTCTGCTTTCTGGAAATGTTTGACTGAAAACTGTTTCTGGGAAGAAGTATCCTAAACAGAGGTGATAATGGCCACAATTACATACAGCTTACCAATAATTATTCTCTCATTCTGTAAAACTACTACAATTAATAACTTTTTTGCCATGTACACTACAAACTGGTGCAGTGTGTAGGGCACGTGCATGCTGGTTCAGACACCATGAAGAAGCGCGTGCACAGTCGAGCTGCTGGCTGATAACAACTGTCGCGAGAATGACGGGACACTTTTGGGTAACAATCGGGTGCGGTTTTTCCTTTTCTTTTCTTTCTTTCTCTTTTAACGAACGACCGAACACACACACACACTTTTCATGATGAGCCTTAAAAGATTCTCCTCATTTTACTTCCTAAAAATGTCCAATATTACAGTGCAATATAACTCAGTTAAATTATATTGTAAATCAGATATGTATTTGGAAATGCTTTCTGTGGTCTTGTACTTAAAGATCCATTATGTACCGTAAATATTTTGAATATACTTTATTTCCACATATTCGGGTGATCAAGGTAAGCATAATAATGCATTTTCTTGGAAAGGCGCACCTTCGCCACTTTCAAGAACCTGTGGTCTCGTGCTATTTTGACAGAAAGGTAATATAGGGTTAAGAACAGACTTCGGGATCAGTCTGTACTACTACACAGCTTGCACTAGATACTTTTCTATGTTTTGAAGTGGAATAAAGGAGAAACACACACACACACACACACACACACACTTGCGTACAACTAGATTTAACATAAAGGGAAGCGATAACAATTGCTTTTTTTTTTTTACGCTAACAAACAGACCAACCGTGGAAAGTGTGCTTTCAGGTCAATCTATTAGCCCTTCCATTGGAAAGACCGACACGGGCTAAATTAGAGACAAGCATATGTTCAAGCCTAATAGGACACAACTGCGTGCAAACCAAAACAATTCATTAATAGTTGAAAAATAAACAAAAACTTTTTTTTTTTTAGACAGTTCTGCGAAAGCACACGATACAGAAATGAATACAGTAGTCATTCAGAAACATTCGAACTTCTACCACCATAAACAGCGCTGGAAATAGCCGGAAGTGACCCTTACCTGTTAGATCACGAGCCGCCTTAAGCCTTATTCACTTCATCCGAGAAGAAACCAAACAACGTCTTCATTTATCCAAAAGACGGTCATGTCAAACATTACATGCAAAAGAAAAAAAATGAAATAAACCTCTCTCAGATATTACCTACGGAGTGTCTCGCGCGCTCTGATATATTAAAAGGCAATTATAATGTTTCCGATTCGGTTTCCGTTTAAAATAATGGACCACTTCATTAACGCGAAGGTCCGCCGAGCGTCCGCGACTTCGCACCCTCGGTCTAAAGGCGATTTTCTCTCCACCTGACTGCACGTCATTCCGCCCGTGTGTGTTTTAAAGCGCGCTCGAGCCGAATCCCAAACGACTCCCTAATTGGTCCCCTAGCGCACTACCTAGGGCATACCGACACCAACACGGTGTAGTGCACTTATATGGGAAAGTAGGGATCTATTTGGTTAGTGACCTCGCGCTGCCACTATCACCATACCATGAGTGAATAAGCAGCATGTAATCTCAGGCATTCATCAGTGTTCAGACAAAAAAAATTGCTGTAACTTTTCAGCTCTATGTTTTATTCACGTGGCCTCGCGTGCAATTTATCAGCAGTGGAAAAAGAACTCCCAGTGAATTGGATTAGACAACGTTTCATTTCTCTTGCATAAAGGCATTGCATGGTGTCCGTGTTTGAAACCCAGCTGTGTTCAGCTCTAATTATTACAGGGTTGTTTTTTTTGTAAAACACTTTTTTTTTCAATCAAATGTGCACTATACACCGATCAGGCATAACATTATGACCACCTGCCTAATATTGTGTTGGTCCCCCTTTTGCTGCCAAAACTCGTCGAGGCATGGAGATCCTTGAAGGTATGCTGTGGTCTCGGGCACCAAGCTATTAACAGCGGTTCCTTTATCTCTTGTAAGTTGCTAGGTGGGGCCTCCATGAGCTACACCTTGCAAATCGCAGGACTTAAAGTATAATTTTGATTGATAATGACCACTGCAGACCGGGAACACCCCACAAGAGCTGCAGTTTTGGAGATGCCCTGATCCTAACCCTGGGCCCTTGTCAAACTCACTCAAATCCTTACACTTGTCCATTTTTCCTGCTTCTAACATCAACTTTGAGGACAGAATTTTCATTTGTTGCTCAATATATCCCACCTACTAACAGGTGCCATGATGAGATCATCAGTCTTATTCACGGCACCTGTCAGTGGTCATAATGTTATGCCTGATTGGTGTATGGCTAAAAGTATAGGGACACCTGACCATCTCAACCAGCTGTGATTGTTGAACATCCCATTCAGACATTAATACGGAGCTGGTCCCCAATTTGCTGTTATAATAACATCCATTTTTTCTGGGAAGGCTTTCCACTCGATTTTGGAGAGCAGCTGTTGGGATTTATGTTCATTCAGTTACAAGAGCTTTAGTGCGGTCAGACACTGATGTTGGGTGAGGAGGTCTGGGGTGTCAGAGATGAGATGTTCAGTGGGGTTGAGCAAACCCCACTGGCAAGCCATGTCTTTATGGACCTCTCTTTGTGTACAGGGGCATATATGTTTGGGATTCTAAGTTCTAGTTTCCAATTTTGTGGCAACAGTCACATATGGGTGCGATGGTCAGGTGTCCGTATACATTCATCTATATAGTGTATATACTACTGACCCACTATCTATAAGTTAAAAAAAATAAAAAATTGTTTATTGAACATGCAAAAAAGTAATAAATCACAAAAGATGGAAAAATCAATTTGTAAAAACTTGAAAACTGGACGAAAGTCACAAACAAACAAAAACATTTTGGGGGAAAAAAGTTACTCAGACACTCTCTATAGAGAGAAAACAACCCTCTGTCTATTGTACCTCAGCATCTCTGTAAAAATGGAATATAGTTGGATACCTTTTCTAACCTATCATCATGTACTAAATTTCACTGGCTTGTTTACAGTATAAACAGTCATAAAATAAACAGCTATAACAAAATCTAGGTGGTGGTAGCTCAAGTGGTTAAGGCTTTGGGTTGTTGATCAGGGTTCAAGCCCCACCACTGCCAAGCTGTCACCGCTGGCCCCTTTTAGCAAGGCCCTAAGCCCCCCTTCTCCAGTGGTGCTGCATGACCCCAATCCTCCAAGGATGAAATATGTGAAGAATGAATTTCACTGTTCAGTAATGTTTATGTGACAAATAAAGGCTACTTAACTTAAAATTTGTACTAGGAAACACAGTACCTAAAGCTTTTGCACAGTAATGTACATTATATGTTTATGGTTAAATATTGAGTATATTTTTTAAGAGAAAAATAGGACATCATTGTCAGAACCCCCACCTCAACCACAGCACTACTAATGAACATGGTTTATTGAAGACAGCAGTTTTAACATTTGAAGAAATACAGTCATTTCATTGATTAGACCAGACCAGTCATTACAGATTTTTAAGCAATTAGATGATTATGCACTGAAATTTCAGTGAAATTGGCTGGAGATTGGATGTTGGTTTGAGGCACAGTTTGGTAAAATGATTGAACTAGCAATATGTGTATCTGTTCTAAACTTGTGTTCTGCTGTTGCCTATGTGTGCTGTTGATCAAATAAGTGTTGTGGGTGGTCAGAACAAACACAAATACTTCTGAAAGTTCTATTTTATATTCTCTTGTTTTGATTATCTGCAGCAGAACACGACACAAACACTATTATCAATACGGTTGAAAGCTAATCGTTCTTGCAATGAGCACAAACTTTTATTATGGTGTCTATTATGTGATTGTTGTGTAGCAAGGACATCTAAAGAGTTACTCTTGATTTTGTACTTCACACACAATACCTGTCAGCAATCTTATTCAGTCTGGCTCCAAATGTTATGGTAAACATGTTGTATCACACATTATGTGTGCTACTTGAGTGTATGCTATAAACATTGCCAGATCAAGTTAACATTAAACCTGGACTTCTCATGTCTTGTCCTTCCTGACAAACCGGCTTAGGCAAGATAATTTTGTTCCCTGTTCAAGTCTGTAATTGCCGTGCAGATTTCTGTTCAGCTTTTGTGCCTTGCTATAGTGTAATTAGTGATCAGGTTCGACTGCTGCTCATTTCATGATTTGAATTGTGGGCAATGTTTTACCATTTAATGATGGAGAAATGAACAGATATACACTCAGCCACTTTGTACACATGCACGTTCATGCATTTTTGCGATAAGCCAATCATGTGGCAGCTAAACACAAAATCTTGCCGGGACAGGGCAAGAGCTTGATGATCACGGCTAAAAACTGTGATCTTAGTGCCTTTGTTTGTTGGTTGTTGGTGCTAGATGGGCTGGTTTAAGAATTTTAGAAAGTGCTGATCTCCTGGAAATGGGGGAAAACCCCCCAAAAAAAACCGAGCAGTGAGTAGCACTACTGAGAGAGAGAGAGAGAGAGAGAGAGGTTTGAACTGACAGGAAGACTATGGTAGTTCAAATAACTGTAGTGAGCGGAAAAGTATCTAAGAAAGCATGACGCATTAAATCATGAATCAAATGGGCTATAAAATCTATGCTGGGTTCCACTCCGGTCAGCCGAAAAATGCATATTGTAAACTGACATCTAAAAATAAACCTCAAAAACGTGTAAGTCACACACTCACTAAAATGACTGAAAGTAAAAGAATGACTGGCTGTAAGGTTGTCATGATGCAATAAAACAAATGATTTTCACACTGAATATCCCCTTTGTCTCTCTCAAAGGCTCCATCCACTATTCCCATCCTGTTCAAATGCATACCTACATTTACATTAATTCTCTCTTTCTAGATAACCAGATCTCCTCATATCTCTTCTAGATAACCAAACCTCCCAACTGTTCAGAAATTCCTAGACATTTCCTGGTGAGAAGGTGAGTTTAATTTGTCGAGCCACAATTTTAAACCTTGTCTGTCTTTACCCTTCCACTTCACACAGATTGACAGCAGAGAACTAACCAAAAATGTAGAAATCCCTCATTACTGCAACCACATCACCTGTAAGACTGAGCAACTGACCTCTTATCCAGAAACCAGGGCTATGCAAGAATACATTCAAGCGGCACTAGTGTAAGGGTATATCCATCCCTCTACCTCAACAGCTACAGCCGGCTTGTTATTTGAAGAAAAATAAAACAGGCCCTCAAACAGGTAAGATGAGAGGGTAATGAATGGAATATGGCATTCATAACCACAACAGGTAAATATCAATAAATGGTAATAGCATATGGCCTCATTGACATGCCCTCTGTTTTCCAGGCTTTTTTGAATGAGATCCTGAAAGAGTTTCTGAATTTGTGTGTCATTGTCTATAATGATGATATTTTATCCATCCTTAGAAGTATACCTTCAAGAGCTGAAAGTGAAAGAGGTATGGAGATAGACCAATCTAAGGTAGAAGTAGTGACATCCTGGTCAAAAGAAAATCTACATACCCTTAATCAGTGAGGGAGAATGTTATCCAGAAGTGTCTCTGAGCCCAGGACAGCCAGACATCCAAGGTTAGTGGAAAATAATGTAGGTGAAGAAACCAGGTCTCAGATGTGGAAAGTGTCTGTCAAGACATACTCAGTTTGTGCTAAAGTCATAGTGGGAGATCACTCATAAGATCGGTCAGGAATTATAGCCACTCTCTACATGGGATGAGTATGTACAGTTGTAGGCACTCCAATAAGCAGTACACAGACACATGCTGCAGTCCTCACTCTCAGGTGTGCCTTGGGCAAATGTCTTCATTTGAATTAGTCTGCTTAGGTCAGACAAACAAATCCAATAACATACTGATTAGAATTACCAGCCTTATACAAAATTGCACCCACATTCCATATATCCCTATGAAAGCTTTATGTCTCATCTGACCCTAACAAGGTCCCCGGAGTAGAGCCACTATCCCATTGGATTGCCAGCCTACAGAGTCAAAGAGCTTGATTTCGAGGATAGAGAACACCATACTATACCACGTAGATTCAGAGAGGTATGGGCCAGAGGAGAGATCCTAAAGACATTTTGGATCTACCCCGATATGCAATGTCTATAGGTGCTGTCATGTTGGTCATGGACAATTCACCACCATGCCACTAGAGGGCACGCTCCCTCAAATTTAAATTGTTCACCTGTCTATGTACAATGAAACTTTCTGTAGGGCCTCCTTTTGCAGCCTATATGATATAAATTAAAATGTGGCTCAATAATATTCAAATCTGGTGAATGTGCAGGCCATGTGAGATATTATCCATGGTTTTCCAAACCAAACCTTTGCCATTGCCAAATGTTGGTTTCATTGGTGGCAGAATGAAACTTTTGGGCTGTGTACATGTATGTAAAGCATGTATTGTTCTCTGCTGGGTCTACCTTTACTGTCTGTCCCAGACAATAGAGTTACAGGAAAGTTATGGTGTGGAGAAGCCCCAAAGAAACACATCATGCTTACTGTTGCGTGCCCAGAGTTAAGAAAGGGGTGGATCAGTGATGGTTTGGGCTGCAATATTATGGCCCACTTCTTGTGCTAGATGGCACTGCCAAGGATTACCAAACCATTCTGGATGACCATGTTCACCCAATGGTTCAATCATTGTACCCTGAAGAAGGTGCCATGTTTCAGGATGATAATGCAACAATACACACGGCAAGTAGTTACAGAGTGGTTTGATGAACTTGAAAGTGAAGTTGAACATCTCCCATCTGAATATTATTGAGCCACTTTTGCGCGTTTGGAGGATGTTTTTTATCCACAAGGATCATATAGTGACCCAGCCACTTTTCTGCAAGAGGAATGGCTCAGAATTCCTTTGGCCACTGTGCAGGACTTGTATCTATCATTCCTGAGAAGAATTTTTCTGTATTGGCCGTAAAAGAAGGCTGGACACCATATTGATTAATTATTGTGGTCTAAAACATAGCCAGGTCTAAGGCCAGATTCATTCTCATTGGTCTAAAACCAGATTCATTGTCTAATCCATGTATATAGGTTTATTTATAACACAATCAATGGAAAGCTGTCCCCTTTCCACTCTCTCTTTCACTCTCTTCACTCACCCATCCTACCCCCCTCGTCTTGTGCATAGCATGCAATCCTTGTCAAAATGAGTGAACATTCTGGGATGAAGGAAAGGGGGAAGAAGGATGAAAGCAGCATGTTGGGAGTCACATGTCTTTCATTACTGAATAAAGTAATAGAAAACAGAGGGGGGCAGGGCACACTACTTTCCACTTTCCACTTTCATCAGAGCTGAACACAACATACAATAACAGCTTCATCATTTTATTTTTGTCTGGTGGTCAGAGTCATGCCTTCGCTTGAAGCAACAGTTTATATCATTAATTGGTCGCACTATAGGGTTATGATAAACTGGAGAAAAAAATTGGAGAGGATTTTATCTGGCCACATTGGCACATCACTGTGAGACACCACCAGGTGTGGTTGTATGCAGCTGCCCCTATTGTTTAGCCGAACACAGGAATAATGTAGTTCAGGAGGAACTCGTGTCTATGCCATAATCAAGGACTGATGGGTTGTTTCAGATTGTGTGGACTTTTGAAAAGCCAAGACGATGTCTAAATCTGATGCAGCCCAGGTTCTCACTTTTGTCCTTGCTTTTTACTTAAATGTTAGCACTGTGCATTCTGGTAGTTCTCCTTGCATTCAACAAACCAGCATTCATCAGATTGCCAGTTAGTGAAGCATGATTCACTATGCCAAAGACCATTGGCTGTGCCTGAAACACTATTTAGGAGGGTTGTCCATACACTTTGGGCATATAATGTATTTATCTTTGCAATCCTACTGCAGCATTTCAGTTGCTGTAGTTCTTGTTGCTTTTCTCATCTCATGTTTACAGTCAAAGTTTGCAGAGAGAGAGAGAGAGAGAGAGAGAGAGAATAGAGAGAGAGAAATATCATGTTAATATAAATAATGTAGATTTACTGTACGTTTAAGGTGTGCCATGTTATATAGCACACTCCCAAACATTTCATTTACCAGCTAAACCACACCCCCATGTGTTATGGCATGTGTATGCTTCCATGAACATGCAGTGACCATTTCATAGTCACAGTGAAATGAAACAAGGTTCCTCCAGGGCCACGGTGCTACATAAGACAACAGAGAGCTACGGACTAAAAAGTAAGATGTCCTAGCCACATAAAGTGCATAGTGTGCAACCTAGTGTAAAATACAATACGCTACAAGACAGATACATAAAATAGTGCTGACCAGTGTACGGTCTGTATTGTGCAAATAGGAGGATTTGTAAACAATAAGAGGGTTTTTGTAAACATATACACTTAGAATAGCAGCATTTGGTGGCAGCATTGAATTGCGATGTGCAAAAACAGCATATAAACAGTGTTTTATATGAGTGGTGAACTATGTAAACATAGTTGTATATTGAATGAGTATGTGTGGGTGTATGTGTGGGTGTGTGTCAGTTTAGTTCTGGGTGAGTCTCATGGCTTGAGGAAAGAAACTGTTGCACAGTCTGGTTGTGAGGGTTTGAATGCTTCTGTACCAGTTTCCAGATGGCAGGAGGGTGAAGAGTGTGTGTGAGGGGTGTGTGGGATCATCCACAATGCTGTTGGCTTTGCGCATGCAACGTGTGGTGTAAATGCCAGCGATGGAGGGAAGAGAGACTCGGATGATCTTCTCAGTTGTCCTCACTATCTGTTGCAGGGTCTTGCAATCAGAGACAGTGCAATTTCCAAACCAGACAGTAATGCAGCTGCTCAGGATGCTCTTGATGGTCCCTCTGTAGAACATGGTCATATAGGGGGTGAGAGCTGGGCTTTTATCAGCCTTCGTAAGAAGTAGAGATGATGCTGGGCTTTCTTGCTGATGAAGCTGGTGTTGTGTGGCCAGGTGAGGTTCTTCTGGGGAATTTGGCACTCTTGATGACCTTGTAAGGATGCACTTGAGGCAGCAGGATCAGAATCCATAATGCAGATCTTTATTAGAAAATGGCAGGCAAAAGATGTAATGAAATGGGCAGGCAATAGATCAGAACCAGAAAATCAAACACACTGGGAAAACCAAAACCGAAACCAGAACTAGGGAAGGCAAGGATCATACACAGAGCAATCGTAATACAAAGGATAAAGGCTTGGTACGCACTCTAAAGAGGAAATGATACTTCACGTAGAACAAAGGCAGCATGATGTTTAAATAGCCTAGAAACACCAGAAATAAGCACACAATGTTAAAACTCAGGCGAGGGCTCCCTCTGGTGTACGGGTTCTGCATACGCTGCTACAGACCTCCACAGAGGATCCGTCAATGTTCAGTGGAGGGTTGTTACTTTGTGCTTTCTTGAAGTCAACAATTATCTATTTAATTTTGTCAACATTCAGAGACACATGGTTGACTCTACACCAGGCTGTTAGCTGTTGCACCTCCTCTCTGTATGCTGACGTGTCATTCTTGCTGATGAGACCCACCAGGGTCGTGTCATCGGCAAACTTGGTGATGTGAGTCAAGCTGTGCATTGCTACACAGTTGTGAGTCAGCAGAGTGAACAGCAGTGGACTGAGTACACAGCCCTGAGGGGCCCCAATGCTTAGTGTGGTGGTACTGGAGATGCTGTACCTGATTCGGACTGACTGAGGTGTCCCAGTCAGGAAGTCCAGGTCCAGCTGCAGATGGAGGTGTTCAGGCCCAGCAGGCTCAGCTTCTCAATCAGGTGGTGAGGGATGATTATGTC
Source organism: Hemibagrus wyckioides (assembly GCF_019097595.1). NCBI lineage: Eukaryota > Metazoa > Chordata > Actinopteri > Siluriformes > Bagridae > Hemibagrus > Hemibagrus wyckioides. Next base: position 8,310,719 of record NC_080735.1, read on the forward strand.
GAATGCTGAACTGAAGTCTATGAACAGCATTCATGTTCTATTAAAGTGTATAAGGGCCAGATGAAGGGCGTAGCAATGGCATCATCCATGGAGCGATTTGGAGGATATACACAACTGAAAGGGGTGAAGGGATGGTGGCAGAAGGGTCTTGCTGAGCCTTGTGAAGCACTTCATTAGGCAGGCCACCGTTGACTTCTTTGGCACAGGGACAATGGTGGTGGACTTTAGGCATGTAAGAACAACAGAGCTGCTCAGGGAAATGTTCAAAATGTCAGTGAAGACATCCACTAGCTGTATGTTGCTCTGGATAAGAGCGTCTACCAAATGCCAGACATGTAAATGTATTGGAAATGCCGAGAATGTTCTTCTAGTGATAATCTGACATGCTTGAGCACAGCTCTCCTCAGTCCAATAACATCCTGCTGTCACTGTGGTGGCAGAATACAGGCCTGAATGTACAGCCCCCACTCCACCCTCATGCTGAAATGGTACCGTCAAACATCTCCAAGTTTGCCACGGCATCATCCTGGGGTATCATCCTGGCTAGGGGGAAGAGTTTAATGTGAGGCTTGTGGGGGAGGAAGAGGATGAGGTCAGCATTCTCTGGATGGCAGATTGGTCTGCAGCTTGTCTGTCCACAACTTTTGCAAGGATTTCTTGCTTTATGTTTTGGATTCCATGTTCATATAATGTCATTCTCTGAGCTGCTTATCTCAGATTTCGATGCCAGTGTTGTAAAAGACAGGACATGCAACTTGCACAGTATTAAATGTCAAATTCAAACAAAAGAAATCTATTTGGGCATAGATAGTTTAAGATATAGATAGAATGAATAAAATCAATGGTGTCAGAGGATGATTAGTTGTGACCTACAGGCCCCTCGATCACTTATCCTGAATTCCACTGAATGTAGGTGGATGAAGTAACTGAAATGCATACAGTGACTCCCATATAGATCCACTCATAGAAAAGTTACACTTTAATCTTATAATCAGTGTTAAATATCTATTGTATTGAATGTGAGAACATGAGTATGAAACCAAAATAGCAAAAAGAACTATCGCACTTACGGACTGCACTGTATGAAAAACCTAGCATTGCTACAAAAACATTTGTTTCACTTTAAAAATGTTTTCTTTAGCAGCATCACCCTGGGTCAGAAGACTGCATTGCAAATTCAAATTATGCTCAAACTATGAATCAAAAATGATTTCATTAAAAGGTTTAGATATGCAGACTACATTTTATAGTAATTTTTACTTACTTTCAGCATGAATATAAATTGCTAGCACAAGTGTTCCAAACTACTATAAAATTAGCTACAAGTACTTTTGCCATATTGAACTGTTGTCAGGTTGACCCAGAAAATCAGATTAGTAATTTAGAGTTCTAATTTCGTTTGAGCTTGAGTAGTTGTTGTTCTTTCAGCTGCTCCCTGTTCGGGGTCGCCACAGCGGATCATTTGGTCCACGTGTTTCAAATTGGCACAGGTTTTATGCCGGATACTCTTCCTGACGCAACCCTCCCATTTAATTTGGGCTTGGGACCAGCACTGAGAGTTAACACCTCAGTGGCTGGGTTAGCACCCTGCCCAGGAATTGAACCTGGGCTGTGGCAATAAGAGAGTGGGATCCTGCTGCTGGACCACCAGGAGGCTTTTCATTTGGGCTTGAGTAAATATCTATATCCATTCTTTATTCTTATTGTAATTGGGCTGCCTTTTTGGTTTTAAAGTGATATTTTATTTTGACTTTTTAAAGTTTACCATCATCTTAAAAGGTCTGCAGTGGGCACTGGGGAGAATCAGAGACATGCAGAATTTTTATAAGCAATGTGCAGTTTTAGCAGTTTGTTTTAAGCTTATATTGCACTACTGTATTTGAAACAGACATTGATAGTCACAGTTTTTTCCCTATGTGCAGCAGTTTTTGTAATATAAGAGTTGCAAAACATGACCATGTCCACCAACTTGTACCAACAGCTGAAAGAAAAACAAGATCTGTATCTTTCCAAATGAGGTTTGGTTTTCCTGGGATGTGTTTCACTTGCTCTCAGGTTACTTTTCATGCATGTGCTGGCTGTGTATTGTATGCTCAGTTCAGTAAGTAAGAAACCACAGGAACACCATGTGCGGTGATTTATAAAGGCATGTAAGAATTTGATGTCTGTAGCTACTGCATATAATTAATTTTAAGCAATTTTGCTTATGTTATTTGCGTATACATGTTGTTATGCTACATTGTTTTTGAAGTATGTGGTTCTTGCTGAAATACCGAGTCTATATCTGACTCATGGTCCATCAGGCAATAATCCCTGCTTAAAGTAGAATGCCTAAATTGTACATCAGGGGTATTGGTGTCTGTCCATTCTGAGATATTAAAGCGATAGACAAGCTTATCTATTAATGTTGGTCAGGTTTCAGGTTCAAGAAACTTTGCATTTGATCATATTAAGGTGCAACTTTAACTGAAAGAAACACCTTTTTGCAGATATTCATTTTTGCTGGGTATTTTTGTCGTTTGCTGAAGTCTATGTTTAACTTCTCCTGCAATCTTATAGCTACAGTATACTAAGATAGTCACCAGATACTCACCCAGGAAAAGATTCAGTAAAAGCTGGTCATATATATTACGAAACATATTACGTTTGAGCCTAAGCAAGAAGTGTCTCTGTATAGGCATGATATAACTCTACCTTCACAAAGAAAAAAAAACCAACAAGGACAGACAGACAGACAAAACTATTCAACTATTCTAGCCTGAATCAAATTAGCTCCAGTGGTCACTTAATCTAAGTGGTTGAAGTGACCTCTTACTCAATGAGACAGTCAACAATAGACTGCATGAATCTACTGTACAATCTGGATATAAAAATAAGCCCTAGACTTTACTTCATACATATTTAGCAGCACATAATGGCTAGAAACATTTCGATTCAACCCTACTTATATGTTTGTTCGGATTTGTATCATCTCATCTGCTTATGCATAGTTTATTTATCATCCAGAGAGATACAGTTAGTAATATTATTATGTGTCAGTGATTTAGTCTCAGAGAATTTGATTTGCGCAATATATTATGACTTTATTTATCCCAATATGAATTTATTTCTATTACAGCTTCAGGAAGCATTCATTCATTCATTCATTCGTTCGTTCATTTTCAAAAACTTCTTCCTCCTGGTCAGGGTCATGATGGATCCAGAGCTTATCTGAGGCAGAAATGCACACTCAATGGGATGCAGTCCATTGCAGGGCATCACACCCAAAGCCATTCACACACTTTAGAGCATTTTAGAGTAAGCAGTTCACCTATAGGTGTGTTTATAGCTCTGTAAAACGCAAGTCTGATTTTAGAATGTTTAGAATGTCACCTGTTTGCTCCTCTCCCAATGATAATGCACTTGAAACACACAAACAACCAAATCTGCTTTAATGTGCCCTTTAGTGTAGCATGAGCAGTTGCTACAGCAACACAGAAATCCCAGAAATCTAAAAAAACAAAAGGAAAGATAATGGCAGCTGAAGTGAGGGACAGATAGTACTGGTTTGAACTGGTTTTACCCATTCATTTTATTTTGCATCATGTACCATTATATGTATGCAGTCCAAGTGAAGATATGTTGACATTTATCTCAATTCTAAAAGACCAGGTGGTGAAATGCAAATTGGTTCACGGGCTGAAATCTTTTGACTACAGGCCTAAGGATATGATGATTCATTTGCATGTGGCTAGCTAAAAACGTCTGATTAGTCAATCAAGTATGTCACTGGTGGATACTGCATTGCACTAATCACTGGAATACAAAGCTCTGATTTTCTACTCTATTCAGTTTCATACTGGAACAGATTCAGATGAATTCACGAAATGTAAATTGATTTAAATCGAGATTATTATTAACTCCCTTTTTTATATGAAACAAATAGTGCTATAAGTGGTTAAGGCGCTGGGTTGGATCAGGGCTCAAGCCCCAGCACCACCAGGCTCCACTGTTGGGCTCTTGAGCAAGGCCCTTAACCCTCTCTGTGTCATAGCTGCCCCTGCGCTCTGACCCCAACTTCCTCAGCTGGGATGTGCGAAGAAAAGAATTCCACTGTGCTGTAATGTATGTGTGGCGATAAAAAAGGCTTCATGAGACAAGAGACTCTGAGTCAAGAGAGAAGGGAAATTGAGGTGTGTATGCATAGGTTAAATAAAGGTCTGTACACTTTACATAAGTATTTTTCAAGCTGATTTCTATTACATATTCAGTCTAAAGAAAACTACGCTCAGGTAAAGAGGAACACAAGAAATTCGTTAATATGAAAACAACACGGAACTAGTTTATCCATTAGACTAGTAATCACATGGTCAGTATATTTCAAATATTTGTTTAAAATGATCCAGATATTTGCATAGTGCACCAATTACTAAGCAGCAGCTGTCCGTAAAAGACAAACGAAGCCGATACCTATTTCAACTAGCAAAAAAGCAAACCACGCCTGCTTGATTAATATTCAGAATCAGTGAGAAGAGGATATAAGGGAGATTGTCCTTGTTATTTAGGTTTGTATTGCTTCACTTGAGTTTCAGAATCTTGCTTTTGTGGCATTGGATGTTTAAAACATTCATAATGTGCGCAAATCCTCAGCAAAACAAGTGTCCCTTTTTTGCTCACGTGCTCCGGTTTCTGTCTGTATGGAATATTCTTCATCTTGTAGTGTGTATTTCTGATTTTCTCCCAGCTCCCAGAAAACAAGCTCGTAAGTGATGTGGTGAGTCTAAATTGCCTCTAAGTGAGAATGCCATATATGCATTCCCAAAGTAGTACAAAAGGAGGTTCCTGAAGATGAGGAGTGGTTACTGAAGATAAAGGAACAACAAACAGGATCCAAAAATTGCTTAAGAACAGCACCCACTCATAGAATAATGGCGATGGGATGAGAGTGGAGATGAAGTAGACACTAACAGAAGTATTAACATTCCTGTTCTCTCTTGTCCACCCATATTGAAGCCTTGTCTACATCCTACATCCTCATTAGTGCTATAGTGCTTAATAATGACTCAAATTTAGCACAACCAGGGCTGTGGCAGACCTCTAATGACCAAATATTAACCATAGGCATGCTGCATGGAGGAATCACACTTGTCCATTGCGCTGGCTGATGGACACAGCAGGCTCTCTAAGAGGACTCCATTAATGGCAATCATGTTGGTCAAGGGTCAGCAGCAGCAAGTTTAAATGAAAAATCAAGCAATCCGCATTGATTTGGTGCCTACATGCCCCCATTCCCTATTATCTTATTTGACACAAGGAAGCAAAATATTTTTTTACTGTGTAAGTTATGAGTATAAATTGTATAAATGGACCTATAATACACCGATCAGGCATAACATTATGAACACTGAGGGGTGAAGTGAATAACAGTGTTTATCTCCTCATCATGGCACCTGTTAGTGGGTGGGATATATTAGGCAGCAAGTGAACATTTTGTCATCAAAGTTGATGTTAGAAGCAGGAAAAATGGACAAGTGTAAGGATTTGAACGAGTTTGACATTTTTATGGCTGGACGAGAGCATCTCCAAAACTGCAGCTCTTGTGGGGTGTTCCCAGTCTGCAGTGGTCAGTATCTATTAAAAGTGGTCCAAGGAAGGAACAGTGGTGAACCGGTGACGGTCATGGGCGGCCAAGGCTCATTGATGCACGTGGGGAGTGAAGGCTGGCCCGTGTGATCCGATCTAACAGGCGAGCTACTGTTGCTCAAACTGCTGAAGAAATTAATGCTGGTTCTGTACAGTGTATGGCGGGTCAGGGCTGTTTTGGCAGCAAAAGGGGGACCAACACCAATATAAGGCGACTGGTCATAATGTTATGCCTGGTCGGTGTATATCTAAAGGTCTCTAACGGACAGACTGAAGCATCCGCTGAGTGTGTTGTCACACGGTCTCATGTCCAGTGTGATACGGGCCCAGCCTTGTTCTTGTTCTTGTATTGTTGTATGCTTTGGGAAAGAATTTGCCCTGTGTTTAAAATGTATTAAAGTATTAATTCACTTGGTGGAAGAAAAAAAGGTTTCAATCTCTGTCACGTGACAACTGGTAACCTGTCCTGATAACACCTGCTGTTTCTGGTTGTTACAAGTACCATAAATAATATTATAATATTAATTGACAAATAATAAATCAGAAATAAATTCTTAAGGCATTATGCCATGCAAAAAGATTCTCTGAAATAAAAAAAAAGATCTAGGTTTCAAGCCTGATTGTGTAAATGACCTGAATTATACTTTATGTGCAAGGCTTACTTTCAGATTTCCTTAAAAGACAGTAAATTCAGCCATAACAAAATGGACATTAATTTTGTTTTTCTACATCTGTTTGATGATTGAGTTCACTTATACAAACCATTGTGCATGTTTTGATGGTTGTCAAAGGAAGTAGTGGTTTGAATTGAGAGACGACGCAGAGCTATTTTGCCGTTGTGGGTAGAATGGGGTGGGGAAAGTTCTTGAAAGTACACGTCTTTCTGTCCATATGTCTATTTTACCCATTCAACAACTACATTTATGCAAATTAAAATATTAAAGATGGATTGAAAATGAGAAAACTTAATAAAGTGTGTAAACTGTATATTTTCCCTCCTGGAAACCTTGAACATGATGAGACTGGATTAGTGGGCGGGGTTTCAGTGGCCCTCATTTTATGCTAAAAACAGACGTGGGCACTTCTGAAACACTGTCTACTTTCTGAAACACTGTCTACTTTATCTCCCACAAAGAGAACTGGCTTATTTGATTTCAGTGCAAATATGATTGTATTAATTTTTTCGCTTTTGGCGGGTAAGTACAATTTCTGCCATCTTATGAATTTTTTATTAACAACCTAGATTTATTATTAACAACTAGATGCATGGGCTATAGATTAATTAGCTTACCCTTAAAGGTGTTGATCACTCAGGGCCTGTTTAAAATATCTGTAGTTTGATTATTATTTTTTTGTGAACTTATTTAGCGTAGAGATAAGCTTCAGATTCATACAGTTACGTTTCAGTTTACCATCCAATATTGCACCAAAAATTATTTACGTAAATTGTTATGGTAAATTCAAACACACCAGCAAAACCTTCTTCAACTGTATGGAATTTTTTAACCTACCCTAGGCTGCAAGTTGCGATTTGAGAAAGAAGAACTTGAAACTACTAACTATGTTGTTTACACTGCTGTTTTTGAGATGATGATGATGATGATGATGATAGAAATGGATTTTTTTCCCCACACAGTGATTCAGCTGACTTCATCTATAACTGTTGACATCCCTCAATCAGTGTATGAATTAGTCCGTGGTGACACCGCTGTTCTACCATGCACCTTCAAACCACAGAAACCAGACAATTCGATAATCACAATCACATGGAATGCACATCCAGACAGTCCTGATGACCCTGATGTAATGATCTCACTTCAGAACATTTGCTTCTTGTGCCGCTTCAGAATCTTCCTTCTGATCTTTCCTTGTATTTCTTTGTCATTTTTCCCCCTGACTATATCCTTTCTGAATGTCTTAAATAATTACAAATCTAAAGATATGTTTGCTTTTGCATGTCATCATTAGATTTTCACATTTTATGGTTTTATGTTTGTGTTAAATTCTTTGCTTTCATAGATTGAAATCCTCTCCTATTACTACTCTGCAAATTCACTTCCTACACTGGACATCATGGATGACTATCAACCGAGCTTCATTGAATGTGGACGTTCCTAAAGGATCTTGTCACTCAAGTCTCTAACTTCGAAGGACAGTAGAGTGTTTCAGTGCACGGTTAAAATGCCTGGTGACAATAAAGGAAAAATATCAGATATCACTATGGTTGTGGTTCTGGGTAAGTACGAGGGCTGGTGATTAGTTCATATCATTCAAACAGTGGATTATCTTTCTTATTTCCCTAAGAAATATTCATACATGACTGTTTTCCTTGCTGGGGCTGAGCTCTTCAGAAGCTCTTGGAGCAGCTTAGATTGCAACTCAACATTGTTGCATGATTTGAAGTTGGACTTTTCAAAGCCAGAATTCTTTGTGTAATCTCCTCATGAAAGTGCCCAGACAGCTTATTTTTCAGAGTCAGGATAGTTGTACAGTTACTGTGGTAGGGTAAAAAAAGAAGAAGCAAAAAACCACATAACTAAATGTGATCCTTTGTAGCTGTGTCACCATTTTGCAGTGCAATAATTCTCACAGATCTTCTCCTGTTACACAGTGGCTCCTTCCAAACCCATCTGCAATGTTCAGGGCAAAGCGGAGTATTACCAGAACATCAACCTGACCTGCCGTTCAGAGGAGGGTACACCAGGACCGACGTACAAATGGGAAAGCTATGATGTCACTAATAAACCCCGGCCGAATCCACCAAAATCCACTGATGGTGAGTGTATGGTCTTGGACCTGTATTATTTTAATTATAATGAACTCCAGTGTCCAGTTATATATCTGGAGATTTTGCCCTCTGCCCTTTATTTCTTTACAGTAACTATTTTGTATGTATCTTTTCAGTGAACGGAGTTTTGTCACTTTACAATATTTCCGCTGACACCAGCGGCTATTACATCTGCACATCTGCCAATAAAATTCACAGTGATTCCTGTAATCTGACTTTGTCCGTCATGCCATGCAAGTATTTTAAACTTTCTGGGTTTATCGGGTTAAAATTGTTGATCCTTTCTCGTACACTATATTGGCAAAAGTTTTGGGACGACTGCCTTTACATGTACATGAATGTAATATGGAGTCGGCCCGCTTTCCACAAGGTTTAGGAGTGTGTTTATGGGAATTTTTGACCATTCCTCTAGAAGCGCATTTGTGAGGTCAGGCACTGATGTTGGATGAGAAGGTCTGTCTCACAGTCTCCGCTCTAATTCATCCCAAAGGTGTTCTATCAGGTTGAGGTCAGGACTCTGTGAAGTTCCTCCACAGCAAACTCACTCATTCATGTCTTCATGGACCTTGCTTTGTGCACTGGTGTGCAGTCATGTTGGAACAAGAAGGGGTCATCCCCAAACTGTTGCATGAACAACAAGCATGAAATTGTCCAAAATATCTTGGTAGGCTGAAGCATTAAGAGGGGTCATGTCCAACACCTGAAAAACAACACCTGAATTCAATGATTTGAAGGGGTGTCCCAAAACTTTTGCCAATACAGTGTATTTGTCCGTTTTTGGTTTCCCCCGTTATTTTGTTATATTGTTTTGTACTGTTCTGTCTCTGACACCATGAACACCGGCTCAATGGCAGGAATAATAGGAGGCTGTGTGGTTGGTCTCCTCCTCCTGATCATCGTTATCTGCTGCTGCCGCCGATGCCAGGAAGAGTAGGATCATGGTGTAGTCTGAGGAGTACGCCATGGGGTCTTAACACCTAAGCAAGACCTGTTGTAATTGCTGAAGCTTAATATGCAAAGATTTGTGCATATTAAATCATTTTGTATTCATGGATCATTTTTAGTCTGCTTCTTTTTCGTCTTGCTCTGACTGCTGGAGTAATGTACACTGTCTTTGTTGTGCTGATGGTCAAGATGCTCAGCAGGCAGAAATAAACATTGTTCAGTTTTTTACAGATATCCAGAGCAGGGTAAGTGCACAGCCACTGCTTTTTCCTTTCATTTCTATACCCATCTGTATCTCTACATGTGGATATTCCCTTTTCATTTCATGGGTATCTGCTATAGCACACTCCACACGTAATGTTGTTTCTCTCATTGCTCCTTTCATGTCACACTAATGCATAAGCATTGTGCTTTCGACCACAAGTGTCCAATCCTGTTCAGAGATTTGATTTTTTCTGTAAATATAGATGCAGGTGTCATATTAGTCACTGTTCCTTCTGTAACACAGTCAGCTGAGCATTTTTTATTTTTATTTTTTGCAATCCATCCTCCATGTGCACCACAATAAATAACCCTCTTTCAGAGTCCATGCTGTCTTTGATTCTTCTGTGCCAGTGAAATATATAATAGTTTTGGGGGATTAAATGTTACTCTGAAATGTTTTATACTGTACATACTGGCCTAGGTATACAGCTCTACTGTGTACTAACTAGATAATCCTGTACACACACACACACACACACACACACACACTCATTACTACCTTTTTCATGTTGAGTGATTGATTTCAAACCATTCACAGAATTTACAGAAGAATTTGACCATGAGCAATTCAGCCCATGTATTACTGCATTCTGCTTCCCCATGGTACTTGAAATATCTGACGTAAATGTAGACACTTACCTGCCAGAGAATTAAAAGGTGGTTGCTATGGATAAAAATGGGTCTCTGAAAGGACGGCATGTCTGTCCTTTGGCTCACAACACCCCCATGTATGCGCATATAACTTTAATGGAGGTCTCTGTAAGAATTTTTCAGAGAGAAAGATGGTGTGTGTGTGTGTGTGTGTGTGTGTGTGTACAAAAGTGGTTCTCTACATGGAGCAAACAAAATGCCATTACACAATGCATTTTTTTCTCTATATAGACACTTCAGTACTTTAAAGACAGTAATGCCTACAGTACAGATACTCTCTCTCTCTCTCTCTCTGTCACACACACACACACACACACACACACATGGGGGGGGAGTGAAAGAGAAAGAGAGAGAGAGAGGGAGGGAGAGATAGGCAGAGGGAGAGATAGACAGAGAGATAGAGAGAAAGAGAAGAGAGAGAGAGAGAGAGATAGAGAGAAAGAGAAGAGAGAGAGAGAGAGAGAGAGAGAGAGAGAGAGAGAGAGAGAGAGAGAGAGAGAGAGAGAGAGAGAGATAGACAGAGAGAGATAGAGAGAAAGAGAAGAGAGAGAGAGAGAGAGAGACAGAGAGAGATAGAGAGGGAGAGAGAGAGAGATAGACAGACAGAGAGAGAGAGAGAGAGAGAGAGAGAGATTTATAGAGTACATACACAGGATGAGATATTGTAAGAGATATGTCTTACCTGTAATTGAAAATCAGCAGTGTGAGTCAAACAGATGCAGCATGTGGTCACTTGGTTCTCTCTGCACACACACACTTCATCATTTCTGCTTCACACACTGCATTGTTTAGTGTGCTTTAAAGGTGATGCCGTTAATTGCATGTAGCACAGTTAATACAAATTTTCTCTTCAGCTAAGATATAATGGGCAATGGTGACTCACCCTTATTGCTTTCTCCTTCAGTGTGGCACTTGACATATCTGATGGAAACGTGAAGCCATGTAGTTGCCTCCAGATGGAGATTGTGGTTGCTATGGTAAAAAAGGGTCTCCAGAAGGACTGCATACCTGTTCTTCAGCTCATAACACTGCCTGATGTACACACACATGCATGCACAAATGTGTCTATATTTTTCATTAATAGTATTTTAATAAAGGTTTATGGTTGAAATTTGTTTTTAAGATATTTATGCAATGAAGGACAGGAACAATTCAAAACATCATTCACTATTGACAGTTTAAACAAAGCCATTGTGAAGTTTTTACTATAATTTAATGCTGTCATAACACTGATGTTAATTTGCTTATAATTTAAGTTCACTTCAGTTTAATTGATTAATCATACATAGAATATTAAGGAAGCTATGTCATTTTCTTTACTGTGAGCCAGAAAGAAGGACCTTGATGAAGCTTTGCCAGAATATGGTTATAAAAGACACCTAGCCATTAGCCCTAGTTGTAGATGAAGGACAGGACATTTTGTTAATGGAAAAATGAATACATATGTTCTGAAGTGAGCCAGTGTCTACAGTGTATCATATCTTTTCTTGTTTTAAAGTCCATGGTGAAGGTCAAATATTAAAAGTATATTGAGGATAACACACAACTTCATGAGTGTCAGCTGTGAGCCTCAGTGCAGATGCACTATATTGCCAAACATTTTGGGACACCCCTTCAGATCATTGAATTCGGGTGTTGTTTTTTAGGGATTGGGTTCCAGTGAAAGGAACTCTTAATGCTTCAGCATACCAAGACATTTTGGACAATTTCATGCTCCCAACTTTATGGGAACAGTTTGAGTTCAACCTTAACCTGATAGAACACCTTTGGGATGAATTAGAGTGGAGACTGTGAGCCAGGCCAAAACTGGGACCTCTACATGTACATGAATGTAATATGGAGTTGTCCCGCCCTTTGCAGCTATAACAGCTTCAACTCTTCTGGGAAGGCTTTCCACAAGGTTTAGGAGTGTGTTTATGGGAATTTTTGACCATTCCTCTAGAAGTGCATTTGTGAGGTCAGGCACTGATGTTGGATGAGAAGGTCTGGCTCTCAGTCTCCACTCTAATTCATCCCAAAGGTGTTCTATCAGGTTGAGGTCAAGACTCTGAAGTTCCTCCACACCAAACTCACTCATCCATGTCTTTATGGACCTTGCTTTGTGCACTGGTGTGCAGTCATGTTGGAACAGGAAGGGGTCATCCCCAAACTGTTCCCACAAAGTTAGGAGCATGAAATTGTCCAAAATATCTTGGTGTTCTGAAGCATTAAGAGTTCCTTTCACTGGAACTAAGGGGCCGAGTCCAACCCCCGAACACCTGAATTCCCAAAACATTTGGCAATATAGTGTAGTCACCATCCAAAATCTTGCTTAATGTCTTCTCAAAAGATTGACGGCTATTATAGCAGAAAAGGAAAGGACTCAATATTAGCACCTGTTTTTGGAATATATTCTTCAAAAAGTAATTACGAGGCATTTCAAGGTTATTAAACGCATTAGTTCCATCTATTTAGGGAGAAGCTCAGACTGGTCTAAGAACAAATGGGATGGTCAGTGATGTGGTAATGTGCCCTCACTGAGTGCTGATGAATACAGGTAAGTGTCTTGATGTGCTATAACCTTTTAATGATGGCACTCTGGAACATTCTGAAGAAAAATAAGGCTTCAAGGTTATAATGCTTCTTAAAATGGTTGAGAGTACAACATCTGAGTGAAAGCACGATAATTGCTTGCCAGCTCGGACAAAAACCTGAGCGGAGGGCACAGAGAAAAGCCGTTCCACAGAAGCAGAATGTGGTTGTAATGATGATGATGATGATGATGATGATGATAATGGTGATACAAGACTCTCAAAGCATCTCACTGCCCATTCAAAGAAACACAATCACTGTCCATGTAAAGCACATTTCATCTTGCAAAAATCATGTGCAGTTAATAGCATTAAAACCTCTATTAACCTACAGCAACAGGGGTGAACGGCCTGGAACAAGCAGATCACATAATTACTTCTGCTGATTAATTAGAATATTAGAATTTTCAGCAGTGGGTTGATATAAACCATCACTAGCCTTTATTTTTTAATTTACTTGTCCATCAACCAGAGAAAGAAAAAGCTCTACTCTGTATTCACCTTTTATCAGTGGTGGGCCGTCAGGGCCAGCAAGGCCTTCTCTGCTGGCCTAAACAGCAGTGATCTGAATCACTGACTTGCATTTCAATATATTTAATATATTTTTCCATGAATGTGTATTAAATTATTCCCAATACTCTACATTTCATAGCTTTTCTCTCGGTTACGCTGCTTCCAGTAGTGTATATTTATTATAAGAATATTTATCCAATCATATTTCAGCCAGTGGCTGACATCATGTGTTGCCAGGGTGAAAGAAATCTGCCTTAAGGCCTTCAGAATCAATAGTGCAGGCGCCTGTAGCTTAAAATAAGTGGCAAAGAAATTGTTCCATTAACCAATCAGATTTCGAGTTGGCGTCACTGGGGCCGTCTAGCAGGCATACGATTATGTCAGCAATTTCCCGTCCTTTGATTGGATAACTGGAGTAGTCAGAGGCAGCGAACCGCACAAACTAAATAAAATATATATATTTTAACTCACAATGGCTGACAGAGGAGAAGAAATCGATTTGGTCGCAGACATCCTTACAAATGCATTTTCAAGGTGAACTGTAAGAAAATTGATTATTCCTTGTGAGGTGTGAAATACTGTAGCCTAATTCCTTTTTTACTTTACTATTTAACGGTTGATTAGTATCTGTTTGAGGTGGATTAATTCAGGAAGGACACCGGTGAAGGCCTAGGTGTGAAATGCACGGCCCGCCACTGCCTTTTCGCCGTTCTTTCATTAGAAATAATGAGAAAGAATCGGTGGGCTGTTTATACACATTTTGATTTATGGCCAAAAAAACTTACACTTACACTAAATAGCAATTGTGTCATATTTTCTAATCTTAATACAGTGGTAAGTGCCATTTTTAAAAAAAATAAATAAATCCTGCCACCTGCTGCACTACACAGAAACCAACAACGTGGCCTGACTGTGGGTAGGAACTATTTTTATCAGATATTATACTTAGCTTGAACAGATGCTAGATATTCATTCCAGAATATAAAGCAGATATGAAAGCAGTATCGATACTGGACAAAATCCAGGGCATCGCGGCACAAAACCTGTTACACAACTCAAATGTAAACCTCTATTACAACTCTAATATAAAGCTTCTCGACTAATGCTAGCACTTGAAGAATTAGCCCGAGTACACGCTATCATTAAAGCTGAAATGGGACGTACTGAGAGATTGAAAAATTCAAAAGATTTGTAAGATTCTTCTTTTCACTCAGTTGCGGATAATGTAAGTTATAATGAAATCCTTTGTGTTCGATTGAGAACACATGCCAAACAGAAGCATTTTCACTATCATTTTCACTCTCAGGCTTTGTTTTCTGGGCTGTACAATAGACAGTGATTCATTTGAAATGAATTTAGTCTGTATATTTACACACAAAACTCCCTGCTATCCATGGAGAAGGAAATGTACAGTGAAGAAACAATTCGTGGAATAATTTTCACCTATATGATATATATTTATTGTCTTTATAGTATTTTTTTTTTAACATAGAAGTACAAACACATTTTTAAAATGAAATAGGGCAGGAATTAACAATATGGTGGGGAAAAAAGAAGAAGAAGTATGCCCCAGTAGAAAATGAGGACATGCTGAAACATGTCCGAGTTTGGTTTGTCACCAGTAGTATGTTCACTTTCTGTGAACAGAAGCTCAACGGCTCAATGTCCTAGGTCTCCCTAAGAAATTAAAATGATCTAGGTACATATATATATACATAGTCGTGTCATACTGTATATATATATATATAGTCATTTCAATGGGCCTATTATTCCATTAAGCCCATGTCTCTCTCTCTCTCTCATGTTCAGTCTTGTCTACGTGAATGATTATTTACATTGTACACATACTTCTTTTTTTTGATGCATTTTTGAATGTACAATATCTTTATGAAGTCTATGAAAAGCCTAGTTCTTCATTTCTTTAATTTCCTAATGCCTCTCTGGTGTTGAATGATGTACGAGATAATTTGAGAAACATTTAGGACTATTTAGTTAACAATACTCTAGGTGAAAATTGTCCTAATCAGTTGCAGTGTCGTTTACTGACAAGCCAGTTACAAGCAATATTCAGTTTTAAACAGTAAAAGACTGACTTTCTGTTATTGATGAACTTATGTAAGGTTCTTTTTGTGATTCTGCATGCCTGATATTATACTGAAACTTTTTTGTCTTCTTCTTCTTTCGTCTTTTCCCTCCAGGGGTCGCCACAGCGAATCATCTCTCTCCACCTATCCCTATCTTCTGCATCCTCAACACTTACACCCACTAGCTTCATATCCTCATTTATTACATCCATATTCCCACTATGGGAAGAAGACAAGCTGGCGGAGGCAGTGTCATGCTTTGGGCAATATTCTGCTGGGAAACCTTGGGTCCTGCCATCCATGTGGATGTTACTCTGACACGTACCACCTAGCTAAGCATTGTTGCAGACCATGTACACCCTTTCATGGAAATTGTATTCCCTGATGGCTGTGGCGTCTTTCAGCAGGATAATGCGCCGTGCCACAAAGCAGAAATGGTTCAGGAATGGTTTGATGACAACGAGTTTGAGGTGTTGACTTGGCCTCCAAATTCCCCAGATCTCAATCCAGTCTGTGGGCTGTGCTGGAAAAACAAGTTCAATCTGGGGATGTCCCACCTCACACCTTACAGGACTTAAAGGATCTCGGTGCCAGATACCACAGCACACGTTCAGGGATCTAGTGGAGTCCATGCACACAATATTATGCAGGTGGTCATAATGTTATGCCTGGTCAGTATATATAATATTTCTATTTCTTTCTTTATAAATAATTTAGCAAACTACATTACTTTAAATCAAATGTACAGGGTGATATTCCAGTTAATAACTAAAGTAGTATTTACATTCCTGTAAATAAAGTTTAAAGTTTTTCACAAAAAAACTGCATGTTTTGTGGCTTCCCTGTTTTGTTTTTTGTTAGAATGAAGTTAATGAGCTGATCTAAATACAATACAACCGGACAAAGCCATTCTAGACTCTCACGCAAGCTATTTAGAGCTGTATTATGCAAGCAAGATGCCAGAGATAATCCAAAAAACAGTCAGATTTGGTGGTATTAGCTGTTTCAGCTCAACCCAAGCTTTACCTACACACCAGCCCTAATATAAACTCATTATAGACCCGAGGCTAACTAAATAATGATTAACATTTGACTCACTTCTGTGTGTTACCACTATACCAAGACTGGTCTTCCACAACCTTAATCTCTTACTGAAAACCGGAATCATACTTCATTTGAAAGACTTATTTACTAGTTTCCTTAAAAGACACTAGAAGAATCAAGAAAGCATCAAGAAATTTGATCAAGCGTCAAGAAACGTGTTCAGTTTCAAACATGGGGTTAACTAACAGGCCCAAAATGAGCATGCTTTGGTGTGTTTACAAGGATAGAAATATTTAACTCAAAGGAAATCACCCTTAAGCACAGTAGCAACTGTGTGTGTGTGTGTGTGTGTGTGTGTGTGTGTGTGTGTGTGTGTGTGTGAGCGCGTGCTCTCCTCCAGCATCTAAAATCTCACCAAACCAGTTCTGCACATATCTGCTTGTATGTGAGCTTGAAAATTACACTTCCTGTTTCTGCCCCATCTCTGGTTTACACATACAAATACAATTTATTACACTTTCAAATACTGAGGATGGACAGAAAAAGAGCAAACACAACATTCTATTAATAGAAAAAGAGAGCAAACACGACAGAAAAACCTTCTGGAAACCTTAACCTTAACCCTAACTCCCTCTCGACACCTGACGACATGAACAAGATGAGACTGGATTAGTGGGCGGAGCTTCGCCTTCTCTTATTTCAGGCTGAAGGCAGAGGCGCGCGCACCTGAAGCGTTTTTCTTTCCTCCCTTTCCAAAGACTGAGCTTAAATCATTTTAATGCAGTCATGATCATATCGATTTTTTCGCTTTTTGCGGGTAAGTAAACATTTTCTAGCATCTTATGTATGTCTTAACCTTGAACAGAAACGTGAGCCGTATTTTAATAAGCTCACCTGATGAGGTGTGGGTCACTCAGGGCCTGTCCGGGCAGCGGATTGTACTAAAGGCCTGTAGTTCTATAGTTATTATATTTTGTGAACTTAATTACATTAGAAACTGTTTTTCTAATCTAATACACACTAATTCCCTTACCCTTAAAGCACGTGCGAGCTTATGAATATATCACATACCCCCCCCCTCCCAAATACGTCTGTCTAATAATAATAATCATAATAATAATTTCCACGTTCATTTTTATTAACCCGAAATCCATTATTTATAGAAAGACTTAATGTAATTAATTATTTGCTGATTTGTTTTGTGAAGAAATGTTTCCACAGGTTAATTGCATACAGGTGTGTGTGCGCGTGTTTTTTTTTTTTTTTTTTTTTTTTAAAGCATGCCATACGTTAGCACGATTGTAAAACCGTGCATATTGATTTAATTTACGGGAAAGTTAATTGAAAGCATAAATATATTTTCGAAAGCCTTCCCAGCATGCCGTTAGTCAGTACAAGTGGTCTCGTGAAACCAGGTCTGTAGTCAAAGGGCGGAAGTCACGAGCCAACGCCTTGTGTGATTTTGTTTATGGCGTCTTCCTTTTGTTGTGCTATGTACTATTCTATTTACTGCTCTGTATGAAATAAGAGCTTTTGCCAGTTTTGTGCAAAGGCTAATTGGTTAAAATCCTGGCTAGTTGAGTTTGTTTTGATGTTTAATTGTTTTTAATTAGGAAAAAAAATATCCAAACATACTCTCATACTGAACACAAGAGTGCAACAACGCCACCAAGGGGAAAAATTGTGTTGAAAATAGGTAGTGTGCGGACTAGGCCAAGGATTCCCAAACTTTCTTCTTCTTTTTATTATTTATTTATTTAAGTCACTTAAAACTACATAGATGAATCGTGGGTGTTGATGAGCTTGAAATGTTCCTAGAAGTCATTCAGACAAGCCTTGAACCCAAACATACAAATTTCTAACAATAAAGAAACCAAAAAAAAAGTATAAATGTGCCTTTAGTTGTCACATATACATTACTGCACAGTGAAATTCTTTTCTTTGCATATCCCATCCTTGGAGGTTTGGGTCAGAGGGCAGGGTCAGCCATGATACAGTGCCCCTGGAGCAGAGAGGGTTAAGGGTCTTGCTCAAGGTCCCAACAGTGGGAACTTGGCGGTGCTGGGGCTTGAACCCCCGATCGTCCGGTCAACGACCCAGAGCCTACTGCCCACAAGTACTCCGATATCTGTCTCTTTGTGCACTGAAAAATCATATCATTATGTATTCTATTTGAATAAATGTTCCAGTGTTACAGTTCCTCAGGTATAAGTCTGGATTAAAAGAAATGTCGTAGGTTAAGGCTTTGGGTTGTAGGCAATCATACTAACTTATCAAACTTTAGGTTTACACAAAGTTTGAGAACTCCAGGACTAGACAGAGCATCTCCAAAACTGCAGCTCTTGTGGGGTGTTCCCGGTCTGCAATGGTCAGTATCTATCAAAAGTGGTCCAAGGAAGGAACAGTGGTGAACCGGCTACTGTTGATCAAATTGCTGAAGAAGTTAATGCTGGTTCTGATGGAAAGGTGTCGGAATACACAGTGCAGGACGGGTCAGGGCTGTTTTGCAGCAAAAAGGGGACCAACACAATATTAGGCAGGTCATAATGTTATGCCTGGTCAGTGTGGATTATGTTACTCTTCATACCAAAGCTTGAAAAATCATCTCATGTTCATTCAAAATGCTGTACTTGTGTAAACCATATTGCATGTTTCAACAGTTGAAGGAATTAGTGGTTTGAGAGACTTAAAGATGCAGAGCTATTTTGTAGTTTTGTGTTAATCTCCGGCAAGTTCATCAAGCATGTTTTACAGGTCAGTTAAACCCACCTGAGCCCTGCCTATGATGTAATAAACCAGATACAGTGCTAGGGTTGGGTGAAATGTACCTGAATGGGTTGGGTGTGTGTTTGACAACAGGCTCACTATAAATACATGTATCCTATAAGGGTACGCTTTAAAAAAAAACAAAAAACAAACAAACAAATTGTGTAACCAGTTGTTGTTGTTGTTGTTTTTTTGTTTTTATATATTATTGTGAAATCTGTGGAACATAGTGTAGTTTAATAGTTTGTCAGACTAGCTGCAGTTCTTACTTTTGCCACTAATGTGCACTTTGTTAGTTCATTTTTATTTCCTCGATACAGTTGAGAGAAAAAGATTTGTTGCTTCAGAAACTACTTTGCCATCACTTAATAAATCTAATAATCTAATCCATAGATTATATAAATAATAATCTAATCCAGGCATTTTGCACAGCACTACATACATTACTGATAAGTGTACTATTATGACGATTTCACACTGGCTCCTATCAAGTATGGCAGCGTATGCTTGTAGGGGTGTAGATTTTTTTTTTTTTTTTCTCCCCCTCCTCATGTTACAGGTTGTGATCTGCCAGAAAAACTAGAAACCATTAGCTATGTTGATTTCACTGCTATGTTTGAGATGATGATGATGATGATGATGATTTTTTTTTTTTTCCTTCCCCAACAGTGATTCAGCTGACTTCATCTATAACTGTTGACATCCCTCAATCAGTGTATGAATTAGCCCGTGGTGACACCGCCGTTCTACCATGCACCTTCAAACCACAGAAACCAGACAATTCGATAATCACAATCACATGGAATGCACATCCAGATAATCCTGATGACCCTGATGTAATGATCTCACTTCAGCGCTTTTGCTACTTGTGCTGTTTCAGAATCTTACTTCTGACCTTCCTTTTACACTGCCTGGCCAAAAAAAAAAAAAAAAAAAATCACAGGCTAATATTTTGTGGGACGCTTTTTGCTTTGATTGCGCCACACCTTCATCACAAATCAGTGTTGCAACATTTATTTCTGTACAGAGTTGCATTAAGTTCTTGCCAAGATCCTGTACTGATGATTGGAGAGTTGGGCTACTGCAAAATTCCTCCCCAGCGCAACCCAAAGATTCTCAGTGGGGTTAAGATCTGAACTGTGTGGTGGCCAATCCATGCGTGAGAATGATGTCTTGCGCATGGATTGAATGATGGCCAACTCCATATTACAGTCACGTGCATGTAAAGGCAGATGTCCCCAAACATTTGGCCATATATTGTAGAACTGACCAACTGAAGTAGCTCAGATCACAACTTTGCCTCCACAGGCTTGTACAGTAGGCACTTGGCATGACGAGTGCATCACTTCATCTAATCTCCTTGATTTCTCTTCATATTTTGTACGTGGAAACAATCTTACTTTCACTATTAAACATAGCTGTGAGTTCTACTGGGGTTTTCTTTTTTTTATGATTTTGATTTCACAAATCGTTTAAGTGATCAATCATTCAAGATTTTTTCTGACCACATTTCTTCCTCATAGTTGGTGGTTCACCATATGTTGGACAGCTCTTAACCTAGTTAGTTTCCCAGTAGCTTCAGCAATCTCCTAGGTTGTTTTATTTGCTTGACGTAGGCCAATAATTTGACCCTTCTGAAATGAAGTAACACAAACACAGGATATGCCTTCAAGGTTGTTTACAAAATGCAAAGAAACTCACTTCATTGATTAGGGTTAAAAAAAAAAAAAAAAAAAAAACTTCTATGCAGCTGAAACTTATTGTTCACTGCAGTAATTATCCAGTGAAAGGCTTCTACCCATTTGCTTGGTTAAATCCAGGCTATGACTTTTTTTTTTTTTTTCTTTTTCTTTTTTGCTCTTTGGCCAGGCAGTGTATTTCTTTATTTCCTCTGACTAACATTCCTGAGCATGTCTTGTAAATAAATAAAATCCTAAAGATGTTTGTTTGCATGACCTCACATTTTCTGCCATATTATCATAAATTAATATAGTTATGTTTTTATGTTTATTATGGATCTTTGCTTTCATAGATTGAAATCCTCTCCTATTACTACTCTGCAAATTCACCTCCTACACTGGACATCATGGATGACTTTATCAACCGAGCTTCATTGAATGTGGACGTTCCTAAAGGATCGGCAGTCTTGTCACTCAAGTCTCTAACTTCGAAGGACAGTAGAGTGTTTCAGTGCACGGTTAAAATACCTGGTGACAATAAAGGAAAAATATCAGATACCACTATGGTTGTGGTTCTGGGTAAGTACGAGGGCTGGTGATTAGTTCATATCATTCAAACAGTGCATGTTATTTCCACAATTTCATTAAAGAAATATTCATACATGATTGTTATCCTTGCTGGGGCTGAGCTCT
Source organism: Hemibagrus wyckioides (assembly GCF_019097595.1). NCBI lineage: Eukaryota > Metazoa > Chordata > Actinopteri > Siluriformes > Bagridae > Hemibagrus > Hemibagrus wyckioides. The sequence goes on from NC_080735.1 coordinate 8,332,338, forward strand.
TCAGAAGCTCTTGGAGCAGCTTAGTTTGCAGCTAAACAGTGCAGTCTTGTTGGATGAATTGGAGTTGGACTTTTCAAGTCAAAATGCTTTGTGTAATCTCCTCATGAAAGCTGAAGTGCCCAGACAGCTGGGAGAATTCACTGACCAATGAGAATCGAGTTTGAAAGACGGAAGTGGAAGTTAATTTAACTCGCGTCTATGTAAATAAATGATGACTAACGTTAACAGTAATAAATAGGCACTAGACATCCTCTTTATATGAATGAATTTTAAATAAATCCGTATCCGGCTTGATGAACAAGGCCCTTGTTTATACAGAGTGCAGTCAGGATAGTTGTACAGTCACTGTGGTAGGGTTAAAAAAATAAATTAAATAAAACCACATAACTAAATGTGATCCTTTGTAGCTGTGTCACCATTTTGCAGTGCAATAATTCTCACAGATCTTCTCCTGTTACACAGTGGCTCCTTCCAAACCCATCTGCAATGTTCAGGGCAAAGCGGAGTATTACCAGAACATCAACCTGACCTGCCGTTCAGAGGAGGGTACACCAGCACCGACGTACAAATGGGAAAGCTATGATGTCACTAATAAACCCCGGCCGAATCCACCAAAATCCACTGATGGTGAGTGTATGGTCTTGAACCTGTATCAGTTTAGTTATTATAATGAACTCCAGTGTCCAGTTATATATCTGGAGATTTTGCCCTCTGCCCTTTTATTTCTTTACAGTAACTATTTTGTATGTATCTTTTCAGTGAACGGAGTTTTGTCACTTTACAATATTTCCGCTGACACCAGCGGCTATTACATCTGCACATCTGCCAATAAAATTCGCAGTGATTCCTGTAATCTGACTTTGTCCGTCATGCCATGCAAGTATTTTAAACTTTCTGGGTTTATCGGGTTAAAATTGTTGATCCTTCCTCTTATTTATCGTTTTTTGATTTCCTTTCTTTATTTTGTTGTATCATTTTGTACTGTTCTGTCTCTCAGACTCCATGAACCTCGGCTCCACGGCAGGAATAATAGGAGGCTGTGTAGCTGGTCTCGTCCTCCTGATCGTCGTTATCTGCTGCTGCCGCCGATGCCGGAAAAAGAAAGAGTCTGAGGAGTACCACATGGAGTAAGCCATAAGTTCATTGAGAAAATTGGCATGTCAAGCAGTGTAACACCCAAGCAAGACCTTCTGTAATTGCTGACGTTTATCTTGTCAGTTTTGGAAAAATTTGTGGTTGGGGGAAAGCTTCCTATAAAACTTTTTCTAGTCATGGATGGTTTTAGCTCAGCGGGCAAAAATAAACATTGATAAATTTTTTTACAGGGAGGACAAGTACACTGATGAAGAGCCTAGGAAGCTTGAAGAACAGTGGGACAGACGTCTCGAGAGTAAAGCCGATGCACGTGACGATCGTGGAGAGCGCAGCGATCACTACGACGACCGGCGAGAAAATGATCGGCAAAAGCGACCTGATGACCGTCAATATGGTTCCGACCGCTATGACGACCGCAGAAGCGATCGCTACGATGACCGCCGAAGTGACTATGATGACAGACGAAGTGATCGCTATGATGACCGCCGTCGTGACCATTATGACGACCGCAGAGACCGCTATGACCACCCTGATGATCGTTATGACGACCGCAGAGACCGCTATGACCACCCTGATGATCGCTATGATGACCGCAGAGACCGCTATGACCACCCTGATGATCGCTATGACGACCGCAGAGACCGCTACGACCAGCCTGACGACCGCTATGATGACCGCAGCAGACCTCCAAATCTTCCCCCTAATAAGCCTACTCGAGGCTAAGTAGGCTTATTAATTTTTTAATAGATTTTAAAACTTAAATGTTCAAATTGAATTGAAATCAAATTGAAATGACCCTGAAACCGCCAACAGTTGTTTATTTTTGGATAAGAACGGATGCAAAATGCATGTGTGTGTGTGTACTGGTGTTCTGAACATGTCCTGACTAACATTCAAGCCTTTAACTGTTTTAATATTATAAAATGTTAAATATTTTCTGAACTATGTGTAATGTATGTAGGGCTTTTTGGGTTGAGGTTAATTATTATGGAATCTGTAAAGTATGTTAATGTGACTGTAGAAAAAATGACCAGAATGGCTCCAAAAATAATGACTCGCTGTGATGGAACAGGCTTTTAAGTTGTTTGAGTATCAAATGAGCCTAAAAAGACGTGGTGTTAAATATCATCCTCACAATGACTTCCAAACAGGAAAAAATCTAGTCATTAATTTATTCTATAGGATTCCCTTTTTTTTCTTTTTTTAATGGTGTTTTTATCTCTCAAAGGTTGTTATGCAATTTTATTTTTTAAAAATAAAGATGTATACGTCACAAATTGTGCATTGGTTTGTGAACTTCAAAGAAAGCCCATGAAAAAGAATGGCTGTTTCGGACGTCGTCAGACTGAAGAGAGACCTCAGCATGGGTTCCTTCTTGAGTTAGTAAGGTCAATGGGAGAAATAAATGCGATGTTTTCATTGTGCACCTAGTGCCTTTTTTCTGTTTTGCACTGTGGGAAGAAAGCAAGCCGACTGCGACAGTGTTGGTGGGAGCTGACAGCTGCTGGGAAACCTTGCCTGGTATTCATGTGAATGCATCACCAAATGCATAAACATTATTTCAGACCTTCATCGGCAACAGTGTTCTCTAGTGGCAGTGACCTGTTTCAGTAGGATGATGCTTTCTGCAACACTGTAAACATTATTCAGGAATGGTTTGAGGAACATGGCTGAGTTCAAGGTGTCTCCATCTGATCACCTCTCTTGGATGTGCACTACTAATACATTATATTGCCAAAAGTTTTGGGACACCCCTTCAAATCATTGAATTCAGGGGTTGGACTCGGTCCCTTAGTTCCAGTGAAAGGAACGCTTAATGCTTCAGCCTACCAAGACATTTTGGACATTTTCATGCTCCCAACTTTGTGGGAACAGTTTGGGGATGACCCCTTCCTGTTCCAACATGACTGCACACCAGTGCACAAAGCAAGGTCCATAAAGACATGGATGAGCGAGTTTGGTTTGTCCGAACTTCAGAGTCCTGACCTCAACCAGATTAAACCCCTTTGGGATGAATTAGATCGGAGACTGCAAGCCAGACCTTCTTGTCCAAGATCAGTGCCTGACCTCACAAATGTGCTTCTAGAGAAATGGTCAAAAATTCCCATAAACACACTCCTAAACCTTGTGGAAAGCCTTCCCAGAAGAGTTGAAGCTGTTACAGTTGCAAAGGGCGGACCGACTCCATATTACATTCATGTACATGTAAAGGTCCCAGTTTTGGCCTGGCTCACAGTCTCTGCTCTAATTCATCCCAAAGGTGTTCTATCAGATTGAGGTCAGGACTCTGTGAAGTTCCTCCACACCAAACTCACTCATCCATGACTACGGACCTTGCTTGGTGCACTGGTGTGCAGTCATGTAGGAACAGGAAACGGCCATCTCCAGACTGTATCTATAAAGTTGGGAGAAAGAAATTATCCAAAATGTCTTGGTATGCTGAAGCATAAAGAAGCATTCCTTTTCACTGGAACTAACCTCTGAGAAACAACACCTGAATTCAATGATTTGGAGGGGTGTCCCAAAACCTTTGGCAATATAGTGTAAGTCATATCCATTGAAGTCTGAACGGATCTGCTGCTTGGTACCAGACACCACAGCACACCTTCAGAGGTCTTGTGGAGTTCATGCATCGGTGGTGCACAATATTAGTCAGGTAGTTTTAATGTTATGGCTGATCTGTGTATTTTATTGTCATCCCTGTACATTAAGGTTAACCTGCATAGGTTTTGAGCTTAAACTTCCTCTACACAGTTTTCCTGTGTGCTTGGGCTCACTGGGCAGTGCACTACATGTCCGATAGAGGGGTTGTTTGGGACGCAGTCCCGTTACTCACACACTCCACACACACTCCTCACACACACACACACACTCGGAGGATGATCCGAAAGGAAAGAAAACATGTTCACGACTTTTATACGGATTATAACTCTTCGAGCGTTAAAAAAATGATTGTACTCGTGAGCTGGTGGATTACAGGGATAACTTTTACCGGTAAGTTAGTTGTTTTTTTCCCCCTAGTAATTCATAGTCGCTGAATAGCAGCAGGTTGTTCTGCAGGTTACTTCAGCTACATTATTTCGCTTTTTTAAGGTCACAAACTAACACGTAAAAACACTAGTCCATGTTTTAAACCATGTTTACAGAAGTACAAAATCTTATTTGATAAAGAAGAGTCCAGGCTTCATTCAGGCTCCTGTTCTTAGCACACCCTTTGATTCATAGGATATGTGTTTAAATCTGTTTATACAATAAATCAAGACAATAAATAAGCTTTTATCTGGTAAACAGGTGTATATTTCTGTTGTTGTTGTTAAGTAAATAACCACCGCGTTGTAACAGTTATTATTTTGATGTGACGTAACGGTGACGTAATCGAACTCTAAAAGGACAAAAATAAAAAGCTGGCTCTCTCCATCAAACTCTAAAGTCTTGTTCATGTCCAAATGCAGTCTAAAAGCATCCCCAAGAAAGAAAGACAGGGAGAAATACAGAAATAAAGTGTCTTTCCTGTCCTTTTCCTGATCCTTCACCTGGCATCCCCCTTGTCTTTTGTAAGCGGATATTACTGTGGATATATTCTACCTTTAAATGACATTACTGGATCATTAATACCTTTTAAAATCTCTAATGGTACACTAGAGTATATGTACTTTTTTAGGTAAAAGGTACAGAACTGTGTGTGCTTGAAGGTTCCAGCGCTTTACATTTCAACTGATTTGAAATATTATGTATTATATTAAGCTTACATCTGGGGGGTATGGTGGTATGTTTGCCTCACACCTCCACGGAAGCAGGTTCAATTCCCGTCCTCCACCCTGTGGTTATGGTGTTTGCATGTTCTCTCTAATGGTTTCCTATGGGTCTCTGGTTTCCTCCCCAGTCCAAAGACATGTGTTATAGACTGATTTGTATCTCTAAATTGTCTAGTGTGTGTGTGTGTACCCTGTGTTGGGTTGGCACCCTGTCCAGGGTGTCCCCCACCGTGAGCCCTGGGATAGACTCCATGACCCAGAAAACAGATTTTTCATACTTTCATTTTTTAAAAACTTGTATTGAGATTCATGTTATTAATCTATGATACTATTTATGCCTGAGCCTCCTGGTGGTTTAGCAGCAGGATCCTGTGCTCTCATTGTCGCGACCCGGGTTCGATTCCTGGGCAGGGTGCTAACCGGGCCACTGAAGAGTTAGCTCTCAGTGCCGGTCCCAAGCCTGGATTAAATGGGAGGGTTGCATCAGGAAGGGCATCCGGTGTAAAACCTGTGCCAAATTGAAACATGTGGACCAAATGATCTGCTGTGGCGACCCCAAACAGGGAGAACAAAAACACTATTTATGCCTGCTTTAATGTTATTAGAGTAGTAATTAAACCTGTCCAGTTTATGTCACCAACCAAACATGCTTATCTTAAGTATAATATCTAAATAATAACTTGAATTCCTGTTACAGATAAGATGTACGAAAATATATATGAATTTGGATCCTTAACGGCTGACACCTCGTGTCTTCTCGAAGGAATAATAAAGCATAATAGACACAATGTCAGCTAGGTTAAATGCAGGTTAGATTCACATTAAGAAAAAGCCACAACTACACCCATCCCCACACCCACACACACACAGAGCTACAGATAAACATGAGTGACGGAGTAATTGATAGCACTTAAGTGCTTAGTTCCAAACACACATTATAATTTTAGACGTCTAGCTTGGAACAGAGTGACAGATAATGTATATAACATTACAGTCTGTGTTCATTTTGGCAACACAGATCACTCACATATTTACATTATTTACTGTCCAATGTCACCTAAATGAGGATGAGGTTCCTTTCTGAGCCTGGTTCCTCTCAAGGTTTCTTCCTCGTATTGCCTCAGGGAGTTTTTCCTTGTCACCATCACCTCAGGCTGGCTTATTAGGGCGTCTGTAAACACATTATTTAATTGCCTTAAAACTGCTGCTCATGCAGCATCACAGGGCAGTGTAATACACACACACACACAGGGGGGGAAGCACTATCTGCCTTGTTCTGCATGCCTGACCTCAAGTGTAATCAACAGAGGAGAGAGTCTGCCATTCCTCCCACCCACAGAACATACTCCCGGTATCATCCTGATTCTCTGTCATGGATCACTGTGGCATTCTGCACCTAAGATTTGGTCAGCATCATGCTAATAATCACTAACGTTAGTGAATAATGAGTATCAGTATAATATTCAGATTTCAGTCTGTTTAGCTAACATGAGAAAGCCAGCAGTTGCTAGTTAGCTAATCAAAATACAGTGATTTCCAGACTGCAAAATCAAGAGGTAAGTAACTGTACGTCCTTTATCACACCAGAAGAGCAGCTGATCCTAAGAGAGATCCTAAGATCTGTGATTCAGCCTTCATTTCATTCAATGAATTCAGAACCGATGTCTGTTTCCTCCCGATATACCAAAACCACAGGAACTGCAGTGCCTTTTTACTGTATTGTTGGAGTGATGAGAGGTTTGGATAAAGCTAAGCATTACAGCAGCTTCGGTGAGAGACTCTGACGTCAGTCTCATAGTAACACCTTGACCGAGTGAACTGTTTGTTAGCGTAAATCATGATCTTAAATGCATTTTAAATAAACATTTATCACTTTTCAGATTGTTTCTCAGCACAAAATTCTTTCCATCTAGACAAAAACGTTATGTTTTATGTTCTTGCCATATAGAGTGAAGACCTCCTAGTTCATGTGGTGCTTTTCTACGAAAACGTGTTTATTTGCAGACTTTCTTTCTACCCAGAAAACAAAGAATGGATGAATGGGAACTTCTCGTCCTCATTGTTTACCTTTCAGCCCCCGTTATGTCGTTAGTTAAAGCATTTTTATTGCATGACGAAGTCTTTCCATCCATGAACAAACATAAAGATCTCCTAAAAGTTTTAACCACGGCTTCACAAGTCATGTATATGCATGTAGTTCCCTGCATAGACCAGGTGAATCTCACACACCCTGTGTATATCTAGAAATATTTAACTCCGTTCCTCATTGTTCATCCTCACATGACCTAGACTTTCAGCTCCAGATGTTTTAAGGCGTGTATGTTTTTCTAAATACCTCCTACTGCAATGTGATAAGGATAATTATTATTATTATTATTATTATACACAGAAGCTCAGAAGGGTGTGAATCTGTCACTTTGGGCTGTTTAAAGAGCTTTCTTCTGTCCTTTAGATTCTGAGATTTATTTCAATGTCCTAGGAACCTCTTGAGAAATCAGCAACCTTTAACCTCACCACACATTTAGCTGTAAGAAGCTGTTTTTTCAGTGTGGATGGTAATAACCACGTCTCAGCAGTGCTGTAATAGTGGGTTTTTATCAGACAGGGTGAGTAAGAGGGTGGAAGCTGTGTCAGATTTTTCCCTCTTCTGCATTTCACTCTGTACTTTTTATACACTTTTTATCTCTTGTACCATTGTGTTCTTACCTACCGCCCTCCTGGACAGTTGTTTCTTGACTCTCTGACGCTCCCTTTTTCTGGCTTTCAAATGCTCTGTGGTGCAAAGTGTTTTCTTTTTCTCCTCTTTCACATTCTGGCCTCCTCCATTACTGTCATCACATGTTTTTGTTCACTCACCCATCTGGAACACGCCTCCCTATTGCTTATGTTTCCTGCGACAGCCTTTCTTGTTTTCTGTCTCATTTTTCTCTTAAGATTTGTCATGATTCAATTCTATTCTTTTTCCTGCCTTTGCTTTATCCCCATTTTTTTTTAGACAAGTTCACTTGGCTTTCACTCTTCTTTCTTTATCTCGCTCCCTTACATGTGTGTTGACACAGTTGGGCAATACGTGAGTTTTCTTTTCTATTCTTCCCTTTTCACATTCTGAGATACACTCTGTAGCCCAAAATTTAACGCATATTGTGCACATGCTGGAACAGGTTTGGGTCGCTTAGATCCAGGGAAAGGAAATTATAATGCTGTTTCATACACAGGCATTTTAGACAATTGAGTGCTTTCAACCTGTCAGGTTCAGGAAACCTTTGGAGAGTTTTACTTTTTTACACTGGAGAAGAACATAACATTAACAGTACAGACTTCTACATATTGTTCTCTTTTTCTGTCCCCCAGCTCTGCCATGGTGTGAGGCGGTGCAGGTGAGCGTGCGGGACGAGCGCCGATTCGCAATGCTTTTCCAGTCGGTGGTTCTGCCATGTCAGTACACAAGCCCCTCTACCCATACCCCAGTGGTGCAGTGGTGGTTCAAATCGTACTGCCGTGACCGCACACGTGACGCATTCAGCTTTCCAGACTCTCTGGGGGTCCGGGGGTCTGAACTGGGGCCCACATCCCATCTGGACTGCAGCGACAACAGTCGGACGGTTCGGGTTGTGGCCTCTGGGCAAGGATCCTCTCTCACCATCGCTGATTACTACAAAGACCGAGACATCTCCATTATAAACAGTAATGTGCTGTTATTTTTGCTATTCTGTTTACTCTTTAAGTAGTGTTTCTGTAAGCAGCATAAAGCAAGCTCATATATTTTTCATCTACTTTCCTCTTTATGCTAGAGGCCTGTTAGTAAAGCCACTATGTAGGTGATGTAAACCAGAGCAAGTCAAAGAATTTAAAAAAATTCGAAGGCATCCTCTGGGTTTCCCAGAGAGTTTAAAAGAGCTGGTGTCAGTCAATAGTTAGATACACTGGCCGAGAAATGCAAAACATAATAAGGAATCCAAAAACAAAATAAAATAAAATAAAAAATAAAAATTACACTTCTCAGCCATCATTATTAAGCACTTCAGAGTAATAATATTTCAATAAATCATTTGGATTCTAAATTGTTGCACAAGGGTAAACTTAGTCTTATTTTATATGGCCATCATTCTTTCTCTTGGACTTTTTGTTTAAACAATGCTAATCTGAATAGCGGTGAATGGAAGCTAGTATTTCTCCTGAAATGAGGTCATGCGAAATAGCAACCATTCAGTGACTCTGAGTAAATTGGTTGCTTAACAGGTCTATGTCTAATGTGCTGTAGTTACATGTCAGACAGTTTTGCATATTGAAATGTGTTGCCTGTGTACAGAGGTACAGTTTTGTGTACTTGCTTTTGTGATAATGGTGTACTGATACTCAGCTGTGAAGACCAAAAAATGTAGTGCTGAGAACAGTAAGTACTGTGACTATGGTTGGAAGTTTGGTGGGTGTAGGGGTGGCAGGAAGCTGGGTGTAGGGTTAGATGGAGGGTGGGTATAAGGTTGGCTGGAGGCTGGGAGTTGGGTGGATGGAGGTGGGAGTGGGGGTGGATGGACGGTGGGTATGGGGGTGGATGGAGGGTGGTTGTGCGTTCAGATGGAGTTTGGGTGTGGGGGTGGGTAGAGGGTAGGTATAGGGGTCGATGGAGGGTGGCTGGAGGCTGGGTGTGGGGTCGTATGTGTAGGTGAAATTTTTGGTTTCAGTGTTTGTGGTTCAGACAGTCATTATCAAGTTACAAAGTCTACTAGAAGTTCCTCGGCTGAAAGATTTAGTCTGTGATTTTGGCAACAGTTAATCAAATATGAATCCTCCTGCTGATTGGTTGGATGTTGGAGGATCATCTCATGTTTGGTTGCCTGTAGCATTTCACTGATGTGTATGTCATAATGAAGTCCCCTGAGTGAGGATTCTGGCAGTGTTTCAAGTGTACTTAGCATTCTTAACTCTGCAGCTTGATATATCTGCCATTAAATCTTATTCTCTGATTGTAGAGCTGTTTTTGTTTGCTTACCATTAATCCCAAAGTTTCACTTCTCTCTCTGTCTGTTTTTATTGAGGAAATTTATGGGCATTGGTTCCTCTGGTGAACTCGTAGCTATGCTCAAACACGCCAAGTTGGTGCAGTTTGGAAAAACCCACATTACTGGACATGTTTGAATTGTCCAGCGTTTTATTTATTTATTTTTTTATTTATTTTTTACAGATAATACATTTTTAAACTGCAGTATTGTTAAATTGTACCTGTATCTGTTTCTGGATCAGGAAATGATTGGCTGGTTTGAGATGACTTTGGTCAGCAAAAAAAAAGGAATAGATAGATATTTAGCAGGTTTAATGTATGTCGTAAATGCATGGAGACGATGCTGTACTGCTGTAACCTATTACTTAGCTAATTATTAGCTTGGTAGCTCACAAAGACATCTCTTTCTTGGCCTTTAAATACAATCTACACTCAGGTTTCCAGAATCCCATTGTCTGTGAGACTAAACCTTTATGAAGACTTAATAATAATAACGTTTTTTAACCGATAAAATCCCTACCTCGACCCTCCATGCCATTTTTTGGGTTTCAACAGTTGACCTACGTATAAAAAATTACCAATTTCCTTTCAGGTAATTGATTGACAATATAAAAAAAAACACAAAGAGTTGTGAAAAATATTCTGTACCATTTATCTCAGGATGTGTTTAATATGATATGTAGTGCAACATGGTAATACTGGATATGATGTGATTCATTTCCTACAGTGGCTTGTTAATGCTTTTATTAGAAGCCAAATGGACTTGGTATTAAAGGTATTGACTCGGGGTGTTTTGAGTAACTGCCCCTTCAGAAGGATACGTAACCAGGGCTTACCATCTCTAACTACTAGGGACATTGAGACTCACTTTGATACCTCCTTATGTAGGTAAACAGCCATACTCAGACCTAACAAAGTCACAAAGTTATGTAGTGACAGTATATGTAATAAATACAGCCATATTGCCCTTGAAATTATTTCTCAAACGTTTGGTACACTGACCAAGAGCTCTTGGTTGCACAATTCCATGTGACTATAAACTGTTGTAGAAAGGCCATCATCAACATTTACATTATTTACTGTCCAGTGTAATCCAGATGAGGATGAGGTTCCCTTCTGAGCCTGGTTGCTCTCAAGGTTTCTTCCTCATATCATCTTCTCATTTTTCCTTGCCACCATCATCTCAGGGTGGCTTATTAGGGGTCCATAAACACATTATTTAATTCGCCTTATATTTACCTTTAAGAAGCAGTAACAACCCAAGAGATCTATGAAAGTATGTATCTATAGCTTTATGAGACTTGTGAGAACTTTTAACTTATAAGAAACAAGTATTTTTTGGCTTGAGTTACATTATGATTGAATTCGTATTTAGTTTAGATTAGATTAGATTAGATTAAATAAAAAATGAATCTGTCATGTTTATTACTATCTAATGGAAACCTGGACTTGTAGCATGTAAATACTGCATTGGAGTCTGAGGCTAGCAACCAGGCCACACTTTAATTCTCTACAGGAAAAGCCTTCCATTGTACTGTTGAATGTTTCCTTTTCCTGAAATAGGTCTGTTTACTTAATATGAGGGAGGATCTGAGATGCCCCCCTGTACCGCACTCATTTTAACTGATAACTGAGACATTCCTGACTCCTCCTGCTCCTCCTCCTGCTCATCCTCTCCCTCATTACCACATGCTCCTGTTCCTGTGCTGTAGAGTAGATCTAAACATTATAACACATATACAGTGTGTCCTGTTTCACTTTCCGTTCACTTGAAGACCAAACCCACCAACGTGCCATTAAATACACACTTAAGTGCAAATTTCAAGTAAAATCAAGAGTTTATTTAAAGGCACATTGCTAGGATTGGTCTTTTTTGATGGCGTTGAATTTGAACCATTGTGTTTAATTCTTTTTGAAACCAGACCATTGTTTAGTTTTTTTTTTTTTTACAGGACACTCTGACTCTTAACTCTTGCGTTTGTTTTATCCAGAAGCTGACCTACGCATTGGAGAGTTGCGATGGGGCGACAGTGGAGTTTATTACTGCAAGGTGGTGATCGCTGATGACTTGGAGGGCCAGAATGAAGCTCATGTGGAACTGCTGGTTCTGGGTGAGCCACCATATACAGAGAATAGAAACCCATTATGTCCCGCTGCTGTTCTCACTACAGAAGGTCATTAGAAGAAATCTATATGAGTCTATTTGTTTAGAAAATACATCGTTCATGATCATCAGGGTGGACCTGAAGCCTCTCCTGGGACTGGCAGAAGCTGTAATACACACTGGATGAAGCACCATAGGACACCACACACACACATTCACAAACTCATTCACGACTAGCTACAATTTATTTCACAGCCTGTTCCCCTACCAGCATGTGCTTGGGACTGTAGCCGTGGTGTCTGTGATACTGTACAGAAATCCTGCAAGCATTCGCACTGGAAAACATATGCAACTTTTGAGCTGGTTTAAAGATATTTCTTATAAGATACAAGACACTATTTAAGCATATAAGATGTATGATATACATTGAGATATGCAACAAATTAGCCAAGTTCTTCAACTGCATTAGTTATTTACATTCTTTACAGTCTCTAGTTATGTAGCATTACTGCTTATTAGTGGTAAGTTATAAGCTAAACATGCTATATAAAACTCATTAAACATACTAAATTTTTCCTTATCTAGAGCTCTAAATCTGGTTTCATAATGACCACGACAAGATATAGTGATCTCCTTCCATCAGAGACTGGTGTTTTTGGATACGCCAGAAGAGAGGAAGTGAAAAATTCCAGCTATCTGCTTAGGATGTAAGGTCACGCTTTGAGAACAATTTCCTCTTGCTCAGCTGCTAAGAATAAGACAGAAATAGCTAGAACATTACTGATTCATCACTCTGTCTTCACTATATGTTTGGAGTTTAAGGACATTTATTTTTTAGAATTTTCACACTGGAACAATACGAGCCTGTTTCTCCTCTCACACAGTTTCAGACTGTAATTCCCGTTACCCAACAGCTATAGGCAGGAGGAGAGACGCCATGCACTTTTGCCTTTTACAGCCTTAGTGAATTATGGGAGCAGCTTCACAAAGAGTTCACTGGGAAACCGCTGTGCTACGCGTTAAAGTCTCCGCCTACCGTGGTGAACAGCATGATAAACTGCTGCGCCCCATAACCAATTGGTTTGATGTGAAATGCACTTTTCTGCTGGGGTTTCAGCCTGTAGAGCTGTACAGTGAGTTTTAAGTATTCAACTTTTCCACATTGTCTAATATTGCAACCTGAAATGAACTTAATTGGCTTTATACAGTAATGTTATGAATATAGACTATAATATTGAGGTGTCAAAGTTATTTACAAATTAAATAAAACACAAAAGTTGTATTGTATTAGGTCTTCCACAATCAGGTGTACTCTATTTATATTGAGATCACGTGATACTACAGTTGTACACGTTGACACGCATGAATTTATGTGATTTTCTTTAAAGGCACCAGAATTAATTTAGGCACATCAACTTTTCCATTTTTGTGTACGTCCAGTCCATTTTTCTTCCAGGTTCTTACACTACAAAATGTGGGAAACTTCAAGACACATGAATTCCTCTGCAAAGTGCTATATATGTGATATAAAACATGTTCTGTAGAAGTTGTAACATTTCTCATTGTCAGGCTCTCAGTGACTTCAATACAACTTTAGATTTCTCTGTTTACCCTTAGAAATATGATTATTCCATATGATAGAATAATCTTTGGTTCGTTCACTGAAAACAAGGAGTGTTTAATTATGATTTCATTGCTTACACTAAACTTAATTGAACTTCATTCTGGTGTTTCAGTCCGCAGGTGTAATGGAAATCGACATATCGGACATTTTCAAGCAGTATAAACAAGTAATTTATTTTATTGCCATAATTTTACTGTCGGTGAGAGACATGTGTTTTTCCCTTGGTTGGATCGTTACACAGAATTTTAAAGGTAGAAGATTATTTTATTTTATTTTATTTTATTTTATTTTATTTTATTTTATTTTATTTTATTTTATTTTATTTTATTTTATTTTGCTCTGAAAATTTTGGCCCTAATAGGCTAGGTAAAAACTACAAATTCTTAAAGCCCTGATTATCTACCTTCATTTGAGCTTGAATAATGAAGAATGAGCGTGATTAATTCATGTAGTATTAATGTAACCCAAATGGAAGTCTCATGAGGATCATGGCATCGATTAGAACTATAACAGTAATATTAAACTCATAAACTTGCGTATAAACACGCACGGTTGAAAACAGCAGGTTTGATTCCCAGTTCAGGTGTGAGCTTTGTGTTTGATTTCATTCAGGCCTTTTAAAATGCATGCAAATCATGTTGGATTTATGAAAACTGATCGCGTCACTGTTAATCGATTCAATCACAGCTCATGTACGCATTTGAGAAGGAAAAACAACCTTCTTTTCAGTGTAGGAACATCAGCAGAAATCCAGCAAACCGCTCCTTCGAATAGAGTTGGAGTTGAGAGTAATGAACTCCTGTCACAAGTGTCTGCTTCCTGAATTTGATTTGCTAAGGTCTACTTCACATGTATGTCCCCTTCCACAGCCAGGTCTAAAAGTGGTTGTAAAAAAAAAAAAAAAAGCCTGAATGTGATGTCACTTTCAAGACAATGGGCAGTGTTTGGGTGCCAACCATTCTCACCCTCGAGCATCAGCCACTTGTAGACATGCTTCCATGGCAACCAGTGAAGGACGTTGTGTGTCTACCAGCGGAGGATGACGTGAGGATCTATTGTATGGGCGTGAATGAAAGAGCGAGAATGAGCAGGAGGGATAACTGTAGAAGAGAAAATACAGCAGGGGGAGGGGGCAGTGTGAGGTTATTTCAAGTACACTCTCTAAACCAGGGAAGTCCAGCTACATAAAAGTCTCCTGGCTTAAAAGCGTCCAGACGAGCAACTAAAATGGCTGACAGCAGTCACTTTAATTAATGATCATTGATTGTTTTGGAATGTGACACAGGGAGAATAAACACATAGTTTTCTGTCCAATCATCTTTAAACACTGTTTTTGTTTAAATCCGTCATTTAGCTAATCCGACCAGAAAATGAAGCCTATGAAAGTCTGTGAGATCTTTTCCTTTTCTGACTTAAAGTCTCTCGCCCTGTAACTAGCCTTTGAGCTGATTAGCTTCCTTCAGCAAATGAGTGTGTGTATGCATACGGTCAGATAACCTGCAATAGAGTCCACAATAAAAGCAGGGCTGTTCTATTTTTGTTTATAAATCTAGAGCCACTAAACAGAAGGCAGTTAATTTTTTCCAATACAGAATTTGTCTATATTCTGGTTCGGGTCCTCGGCTCTAGACAGACTTGTTTACAGGAAGGACTTTTCTCTTATTTACGTTTTGTTTGCTTTGTCTGGATTATTGCTGGGAGAGGCTGCTGATGAGCTGATAAAGTATCATGTAATGCAGTAATGACCACTGGTCAGCATGAGAATGATGTGATCCTCTTTACCACTAGTTCAGCGCTCATATCAGCGATGATCCTTTCTGAAAACTGTTTCAGTGGAGAACAAACCTGTTAGTACATTGTGTAGTCAAAAAAGCTAAAAGGAATTACATCCCTGACCTCAGGATAGAGAGCAAATTCCAAGCTTTGGCTGAGTTAAGCCTTTCTGGCTCGAAGCATTGACTCACACTGCCCAGGAGGTCCAGGCCCAGATCTGTATATAAGCCTCTTTCATGTCTGTCTATTACAACTTTGTTCAGCTTGTTTTGCTTTGAACACCAGAGCCGTCTGTGCCGAATAACACAGTAAAGATTAAAGATTTTGAAAGAGGACGAGAACTAAGACTTTGTAGATATGTTTGATGTCGGTTCGGTTTGCAGTTTTCGGTTGTAGAGCTCATGGAAAAAATGCTTTACCTGAGTTTTCTCTTGCCTATTGCCAGAACCCTCAAATTTATCAAATCCCTCACACGTAATAGCCCCAGACAGTTTTCCTTTCTCTTCACACATAGGAAAATGATCAGTGCCGGTGTTTTATATCAGTATTTTATTTAGTCATTTTGTTGGATTCAACAGTCAAAGAAGAGCATATAAAGAGTGCTTGTGTCTGAGAGAGAGAGAAACACTGAAATCAGAGCGAATTGAGATTTTAACACGAAATAACCGCCTCAGTTAAAAGCCGAGGAACTGTAACAGCCTCTAGAATCTAGTGATGGACTCAGGAGATAACTATAATTACGGCTAATAATAGTTCACGACTGCACAGTAGACCACACCATCAATTTTTGGTATGAGAAGTCATTTTGAAACCGAGTTCTTTAGAAATCCTGAAGCTATAGGAAGAGAACAGGATGTGGAATTTTCATCATTTAAATGGAAGGAGGAACTGGGAATATTGGGAGTATGGGTGAAACAGTATGAGGATCATGTTTTAACAGGGAATGATAAATAATACTGCATCGTATGTTACGTGGCTAAGGAAATAGGTTTGTTAAAAGGATCATGTGTTTTTATTAAAACAATGCGAACATGAAAGCGTAGAAATCTGTGTTTATCTGGTTCCTTCGAAATGTGGGCTAGTCGGAAATATTTTAAAATCCTGTACCATTTAAGTGTAAGTTGTTTTAGGCTTCCCCTTTCAGAGTATACTATGATGCTGGTACCTTATTATCTTCTGGGAAGCAAGATACAAGACTTTTCTCTCAAAATTTATTGTTGACAAACTCATTTTTTTTGTGTGCAACTGGTAGAAACTACCAGGCATCAGTGACCACTTTGTCAATGGATCTTTATTAAGCTCTGAGTGAGCTGAACCATCATGTCAGATCACAGGAGCATGGAGCAGATGCAGTTGCAGTTGCAGTTGAGCGTGTTTTATTAGACAGACAGACAGATCGAAAAACGTCAGGCTAGATTAGAATCACAGTAACGGGCATCAGGCAGGCAGGGCACAAACAGGATAAAGTGGGCAAAGGCTAAAACAGGAAACTGGAAAAGTTCTAAAGCTAAACAAAAAACAAACAAAACAGAACAGTCAGAGTGATAGAAGGCTTGGCAGTAGTCAGATGCAGGGAACAAAATGTGTATGCGACAACAGACAGTTAACATTTACGGCATTTGGCAGACATTTTTATCCAGAGTGACTTACATTTTATCTCATTTTATACAACTGAGAGTCAAGGTCCCTGCTCATGGGCCCAGGAGTCCAACACCTTAACCACCAAGCTACCACATCACACAGTTTGTGTCCTTTGGGATGTGTGGTCCAGGATGGCCATGTTTGTAGGCCATGGTGCATTCTGGGAAAGTTGACAGACAGAATTGACCTGACACATCAGTTTAGATTTACAGAAGAGACATGTTAGCTTCATTAACACAATCATGCATGCAGTAACCCAATATACATAATAGTGCACAAATTTGCCAAATCTGTCTTCTACAGGTAGGTCACCTGATTCTTCCTTCCACTTTTATTTTCTGCTTCATGCACCAGCCACCAATTTCTGCCAACACTCTTCTCAAATCTGATCCTGCACCTCTTTTTGGCTGATTTACCTCTGCTCCTCTTCCTCCTCTCGTTCTGTCCAGGTCAGACAGGTGTGGCTGACGATCTCCTGCCTGAGATAGATCTGGAGATTATGCCAGGTATGGCTTTTCCTCCCACCTGCTTTAACTGGTCACTCTGATCACCTAACTTTCTTCTCCATGACTGCTGTGGCTCATAATCCTAGTCTGTGTGTTGGTTTAGTGATCATTAGATGAAATACAGCATCATTTCAGACCTGCATCTGGAGATGTTTGTTGTTTTGTAGTGATTTTGTTGTTTTGTAGTGATTTTGTTTGTTAATGTAGTGACTAGACATAATACTGCCGATTTGCTGGATTCAGACACTCCAATAAATTTTTTTTTATTATTATTACACATTAGCACAGTGGAACCTTGGTATACGATTGCCCTCCTTTATGAATTTTTGCCTTAAGATCAGCATGCGAAGATTTGCATTAGCATTTTCTGCATACGAATGAAGCGAACTGAACGCAGGCTAAGTTGCATGAACGTCCGGGACTCGTTCAAAACTTGTTTTCTTTAGTGGAAAGACAAGCAAAGCCAACCAGAGCAAGTTTACGAATTTTACAAAACATTTTTTCGGTCAGCGAAAGAGTGGTTTGAAACAGTCAACCCACGATACCAATGTTGCCTTCAGCATGCGTTTAAAAGCTATGTGGTTTTTCTGGCGCTTTTTTGTTGACAGATTGGTAGTCTGTTCTATTTTTAGCCCAAGCTTGGTGGCACGACTTCCTGTGAGGAGCCTTGACATGGAATGCTTGGCTTGGGTCAGTTCTTTGTAAGCAGCCGTACAGTTTACATACACTTCGTATCGTTCATAAATGTATGTGGGGTTTTTTTTGCAACTTGTGCAAGATTTAGTGAAGACATAGCACCATGGGTCACAAGAAGAAGAGAAGGGAGCCACTTTCAGTGGAAATTAAGAAAGAAAGCATCGCTAAAAAAGCAGGAGGTGCACGCACGAGCGATCTTGCTGGAGGTGGATGGCTGGAACGGATTATCTGCATTTACTTTATTTCTTAGGGGAAAATTTGTATCGCAATACAAATTTTTGCCTTAAGGACTCGAATTAAAATCGTATGCCGAGATTCCACTGTATTTCCTGATAGACCTGCTGTGCTCTGCTGTTCTATTTTTACTCAAATCCTTCTGTCTGATTTCTACCATGCTATTCAGTTTGATGTCCTTCAGCATGAAGCACTGGAGTTTAATGGCTTTTACTCAATCTTACAACGATTCTGGGAAAACCTTTGACTCTCAACTGATTCACTTAGACAGAAGGACTTGAAGCAATGTTCGTATGAACACGTATGACTCAATGAGACATGCTGTATGATGCACGAACAGAATTTCCAGTGATTAGTCATAGCTGATATTGCTCAGTAAGGAGGCTTATCGGTAGTAAGGAGGGCTGCAGTAATGATGCTCATGTACAACAAGCCTCCTGGACTGCTGACTAATCCACTAAACATTTGGGTTTTCATTTTCAAAACTCTCTTGGTTTTGTCCTGAACATCCTCTGTTGCATTTGCTCTGCTATGTTTAGATTTATATCTCCGTCATTTACCTGACATACTGTGAGTAAGCTCTCTAAAACAGAAATACGCACCACACCATTATTCACAATTTCCAGCTTTTCCACCTTTTAGGTCACTGATTTTATGATTTTTATGTGTAATATTCCCAAGTCACTCTACCTCTAGTAGGTTTGTGTTTGTTTTTGTCCTTGATATAATCAGACTGTTTGTTCAAAGTGTTATCAGAAGTACTGTTTCCATTTTTCTCCCTTTCACAGTCCAGATTTGTCTTTGTGGGTGTAATGGATAAAACCAATTTTCATGATTACTTTATTCACTTATTTGTGCTATACGTAAATACACTGATCAGCCTTAACATTAAAACTACTGACAGATGAAATAAATTACATTGATGCGTAGCTCTCTTCTGGGGTAGAGATGGCATCAGGATGCACTATGAGGAGAAAGGAAGCAGTGTGATGCTCTGGGCTCTGGGTTCTGATGGGAAATTTTGGGTCCTGGCTTTCATGTGGATCTTACTCTGACACGTATCACCTAGGGTTTGAGCTGGGATTTTTTCTTGGTCCGGTTTACAGAAAGAATTTATTTAACCAGACAAATCTGACATTTACCAGTCATGTTTCAAAAAGAGACGAAAACACGGCTACACTTAGTTCCTACCCTTAATTCCACTATTTAATGAACAGTAATTTAATGCATCGAAACCTTAACATTAGCTTCCAAAATGTAGCCTATTATAAAACATCTGTTAACTGCAATATCTGTATCCTGTTTTAAAAAGAAAAAACACTATACATGCCATCAAATTTAGCTGACACTCTTGTGTTGCTTGATCCACGTGTGAAGCCATTTTTCCTTCCTGTGCTAGGATAAAGGGGGCAGAACCTGTTTTTCACTCCATCTACAGTTTCATATTTAAGCCATGTGATTTTTTTCTGCCACTCAGGTTTAAAGTGGTGCTTTTGGTTTCTGGAGTACGTGGGACCACAGAGTCAGTGGTTTCCGTAGGCTGACTGCTATCTTTGAAGCAAAAACTTTTGGTTGGATTGATTTGCCATAGCTAGCTGCCTGCTATAAATAGGTTAAGGCCTAAGATGAACAGCAGTGGATCTCGTAGCAAGTATTACACATTAAGACTGCGCCTTTCTGGATTAAATAACCCACATTGTACTGTTAACAGGCTGTTAAGCAGTCAAAACACAATGCCTGTGTAAGGTGGACCTTGGTTTGAGCATCAGTGCAAGGCATTTTGACTGGCAAGCTTTTAATTTATTGTTTATTTAAAAATGTTACCAGGCAAAATCTGGTAATTAGCAGTTAACACTGGTATCACCTACCTAAACATTGTTACTGACCAAATCCACCCCTTCATGGTAATGGTATTCTCTACTGGCAGTGGCCTCTTTTATATATATATATATATATATATCTATATATATATATAGATAGATAGATAGATAGATAGATAGATAGATAGATAGATAGATACTTCATTCATCCCAAAGGGAAAAATCACAGTTTCCAGCAGTATCCACAAACACAGGTAATAGATAAAATAGGAAAGAAATATTAAAATACCCAAATTAGGGTACAAAATATAACAAAAAGTATATCAATACATATAGCAGAATAATGCATCCTGAGACACTGTAAACAAGTTCAGGAATGATTTCAGGAGCATGACAAAAAGACAAAGAATCTCAATCAGATCAAGCATCTCTGAGATGTGCTGGACAAACAAGTCCAATACATGGAGACCCCACCTTGCAACTAACAGGATTATGAGGAATGTCATGGTTCCAGATACCACATCACACCTTCAGAAATCTTCTTGTGTTCATGTCTTGATGGACCTGAGCTGTTTTGGAGACACAAGGAGAACCTGCACAAGATTAGGCAGATGGTTTTAATGTTATGGCTGATCTGTGCACTGCATGTTTATGGGAGATCCTATAACTGTTGGGTTCTCTTTTCTTCTTTTTTTTTATTCCAGACAATATGTTTCTGCATGGCTTTAAACCTCGGAATGCTGAATGCTGGAATGTTAATATAAAACTTCATGTTTTATAACAAATGGTTGTCGGATATTTGTTAATTGGATATTCATGACAGCACATAAATCTAAGCTTTTTTGAATTGAGTATAAATCTGTGGAAATGATTCAAAGAGCTACAATGAGATGAAAATTCCAAGAATAAAAACAAGTACATCTGAATCCAGCTACAGAGCTTGAGTTCTGGATGTTCTCTGAAATGCTGTCTAGAGGCAGTTCCTGGGATGAGCTACACTGCTTTAGGAAACTATTTTTCTAATCCATGTAGAGCTTCATAGGTAGGCGCTATATATTTTATTTACCTGTGAAAAGTAAAACTGTCACAGGACGGCTTTGTGTTTGGTTTTTATCATCCGTTTCATTCCATTGCTTGTGAGAAATCATATTTTTTCCTCTGACTGTAATTAATTGATTTATGACTGTAGTCTATTATTTGTTTGTTTGTTGCAGAGTGGGTGTTTGTGGTGGTTGTAGTCCTGGGTGGTGTCTTGTTCTTCGTCCTGGCCGGTGTGTGCTGGTGTCAGTGCTGTCCTCACTCCTGCTGCTGCTATGTGCGATGCTGCTGTTGCCCTGAAACCTGCTGTTGTCCTCGCCACTGTGAGTACCTCACTGGGACTTTTCATTATTTGCTTCTAATTCAGTGGTCAAAATTCCACCCGCTAGCTACCATCCAGTGAGGATGAAGGTTAAAAGCTAGCAAGTTCTTCTACAGAGAATTGTGAAGCCAGTTCACATCACAGGACAGCTGAGCACAGATACAAGAAAACTGCCATCTTTCCACATACAAGAGCTCACAGACGCCTACGACTGGTTTGTGTCACTCTGGTTGACATGTTAGGGCAACAAAGCTCAAGCCAGCTGTTCATTTGTTACGACCGTGCTTCACACTTCCAGCAACAGCATCCAGTGACACATGAACTGAGATTTTCTCGACTCTATGCAAATTAGGTATGACACGTTACAGCGACAAATCCAAACTCCAAGCTCAGACCAACCCTATGGCCAGTGTGGTCTGATATACATATACAAATCCCCCCGTCAGCTTCATTAGTTATGCTAGTTTTACTGGTTAAAATGCAAAGAGGGGTTCATCTTGTCCTGTTATATATGAAGAAAGAGCAGAGATAGATTGTCTCTGGAGTGTGTAAGCAACATTGCTAATCTAAAAGATCTAGAAGTGCTTGCATCTAACATGTCAATCAAACAATTCTCACACTGAATAGTGTTTTATTTAATTAGTTTTTGACTAGTTAGCTGTATAAGAGTGAAGGTTATAACAACAGCAAAGGACAGGCTCAATCTGAAGTGGACTCATGGCCTTCTCTTTGGACTATAGCAACAGACTTGTAATTAAAATATAATGTAAGACACCCAATCTTGGCAAAGACCAAATGTTTGAAGACACCAGACTCTGTGTGTTTGTTGAAGGATTTGGCAACATGGGAAGATGTTTTGCTTTGTTTTGGGTATTTTTTTAGAAACCACACTTATTGAGATATATTGGGTGTTACATTATAATTTTATACAATTCTGTTGAACAAAGAGAAGAGCCTGAGCCAACGGGACTTCCTTGCTTGACATCTGTATCCAAAGTAAATTAACCTAATATATTTTACCCACAGTGTATGAAGCAGGGAAAGGCATAAAAACTGCATCCCCCACACCAGTAGCAATCTACCCCCCGTACTACATGCAAGGCATGCCCGCCATGGTGCCCATCTCTCCTCCCTCATTCGTTGAGTCCAAGATGTCCACGGTACCATCCGCCGATAATAATATCTCTGCATCTCAGCAGCCGTTAGGTAAATATTTCACTCGTTTCTACCTAAAAGAACTTTCCACACACTGAATTTCAACACATAGCTGCTGTTATGCGATTATCCTGAAGGTAACATAACCTCAAGAGCACTAGCACTGACGCAAATACAGAGTCATGGGGAATCTGAATAAATAGTCAATGCTTTAGCTTTATTTCTCTTGTTATTGATATTCTAACCTCTCCATGTCATCCGATTAAGATTTTTATTACACACTAATTTAAAACACACACACACACGGAGTGGATAGTCAGATAATGCAGTTTTCTATTAGAGGCAATTATATGCTTGTTTAAGCCTCATAAATTCTATTTTATTGTAAAAATGTAGACAGATAAGAATCAGTTGTATTCCTCTTTCATGCATGTTTGCTTGGGGAATGTTATCAGGCAAAGGTTATCAAAGTTATTGTGTGTAAACACAGCTCCTGATAAGAGACAAACAGAGAGAATATTACTGAACGGTTTATTTCACTGTCTATATCATTAAGCAAAGCAATAATTCATGTAGTGAAATGTTTCCAGAGCTGTAAAGAAAAAAAAAAAAAAAAAGCCTGTTCCAAAGCATACATATACTCTGTGGCCCCTTTAATAGGAACACCTGCTTAATCTGCGTTCACACATACAGTGATTTTATCGACGTCTCTAGTCGCAAGTTTCTGAACGATGTCAGTAGTCGTTCCTAGTACTAGTTGCTACTAGCGCGACAAATCGGTTTTCTTGCTCCTAAAATGACACAGTCAATGTTTATCTGCATCACATCATAGGAGATGGGGATGTGGTAGCTTAGTGTTAAACTATTGATTAGAAGGTTGTGAGTTCGAATCCCAGATCCAACAAGCTGCCTCTGAGCAAGGCCTTTAACCCTCAATGGCTCAGTTGCATTAAAGGAGATAAAATGTAAATCCCTCTAGATAAGGGTACCTGCCAGAAATTTAAATATTACTGAAAGAGAAGCAGAATGTGTGTGTGTGTGCCATAAATCACATGCATTCTACTGTCTTCACTCACATTAGAAGTTGCTGCACCATGTTACTCTCATGTAACCAGCTCTTTTATCCAGATGAATGAACTTCTGTCACATTTGTCACTACACATCGCTGTATGTATGAACACAGCATTAGTCACACAGTTATCAACCTATCATGAGGCAACAGGACAGTGCATAAAATCATGCAGAAACAAGTCGAGAGCTTCAGGTAATGTTTACCTCTGAGAAACGTTGAGAAAAGCGTGAAATTGTCTTTTACGCAAAGTGGTGTGAAAAATAACAAGGAAGGGAGGAAATCAGCAGTTTCACCAGCAACCGTGCTGCAATTATACTCACATTTTTCTCTGTTCTGATGTTTGATGTGAACATTAACTGAAGCTCTGGACGCTTATCTGCGTTATGTTCTATCTGCTATTCAGATAATTATCTGAATGACCCTACAGGTGTTCCTATTAAAGTGGACGGTGAACATATTCAAATCCTCAATATGTTCTGTCTCTGATTTACGCATCTCATTTGAACGCAGTCAGGCATGCACACTTACACACCGTGTCCTCTGTAGTGCACAGTGGGTATCGTCTCCAGCCCACGCCGGATCAGAATTCCCTGAAGGTGCTGCAGTATGTGGAACGAGAACTGGCGCATTTCAACCCTTCTAAGACCCTCAGCAGTCACGATAGTAAGCCTTGCGTGCTACATGGAAATGCTATAGTCATAAAAGCCTCTTGATACAAAGCTGCACTTTCCTTTTCAGCAAGAAAATGTGCTCCATAGCTCGCTCGTTTGCTTCTCTGTGCTTCAGTAGGCTTCCGATGCAGTCACCATCATTTAAAGTTAGCACTCACACAGAGACACAGCATGCGCTGCAGACTCTAAAACAGTATCCAGTTGCTTTTATAATGGTTCCAGTGTATTCCAGTTGCTTTTGCATATATGTTTGCACACTGCTTGTTCCTTCTGCTAGAACTGACCAGTTATATAACCCTCATGTTCTGTTCTTGTTACTTAACTGACTCAGGCCATCTCTTGTTTTTAGCAATGCAGTTTTGAAGATTAGATTGAAATTCTCTTTGTAATATTTTATACTTTCATACTTATCATAACCTTGAACCTAATCTCATTTCAAGTAATATATCTAATCAAATCATCTACAAAAAAATATAAATGTGACTTGAACAGAACACAAGAGTGGGTTAATGGCTATGAATAGTGCATGATACAATTGTTCTGAATGAATAAATTCATTATAAATGCACTGAAAAGATCATTAGAAGCCTTTGAAATCACTTTGTTGTGTTCCTTTTGCTGGCCAGCTTGCAGCATGTCAGAACTTAGTTCCTTACACGAAGCAGAGACAGATTTCCACCAGGCTTATCGGAAAGTTCAGAAGAAAGCACTTCCAGCCATTCCTGATATGGATGATCCTCCAGACCTGCTGAGTAGAGAAAAGTCTCCAGTGCACGCACCAACGTCCGCTCGACTTCCTCATCATCGAGTGAAGGATGATCACCCAAGGTAAATAAAAGATTTGGGATGTGTGTTGCCACCTCATTGATTCATGCTCTGCAGTTTTATTCCTGAGATCAACTCCTCCTCATGTTCCTGTGGGTTCTTCGGTCCTCTCCTAATTTCTGTAAACCTTGTCGGTAGGTGAACTGCCTACACGAAACTGTCACTGAATGAGAGTGTGAATGAGTAGCATTGTCCTGGAATAAGGAAGTGGTAGTGCAGTAGTTAAGACTTTGGGCTATGGCTTGGATGGTTGTGAGTTTGAATCCCTCCACAACCAAGCTGCCACTGCTGGGTCCCTGAGCAAGACTCAAATGCCCAGTTGTATAAATAAGATAAATGTATGTTGCTCTGGATAACATTGTTTTCCAAATGCGGTAAATGTAAATAGATCCACCAAAACCTGAATAAGATGGTTTCCAAAGATGAACAAATGAGTCTTATAGTCTAACCTTCAAATGTCCTTGTATGGGTTTCTGTTCTCTAGTATATTTGAGTTATTTGTCTTTTGTAAATATTGTACTGTATTTAAATTGTAATTATTCATTAATATATTCACAAATTTATTAATAGCTTTAAGTTGGATTGCTTTAGAGTAACTTGTAAAGCCCAGAGGTCATTGTGTTGTTTCTCCAGGTGGAATCCTCGTTCTGAGCACCTGCAGAGGAAGGCTTTCCAAATGGGAGGACGCACCGGCTCCCTGGATGAGCTTGAGGAATTTGCCATGAGCTACGTGCAGCGAAGACGGCACGATGACTTTAGCGACGATGAAGACGATCACATGATGTGCGCAAAAGAACACGAGCGCGAACACCGGAGAGAACGGGAGCTGGAACGTGACCGTTATCCGTATTACAGCTCCAAACGTTATTCTCCTAAAGATATCCGAGACAGACCTCGTCCTCCAAGTCCTCCAAAGAGACGAGGTACGGCTGACAGCAACCTTCGGCGGGACCTCAACGCATGGGATTTGAGAAGACAGGAAGTGGAGAGCGGACGGGACTACGACGACGACCTCCTCAATAGCTTATTGGAACGCAAAGCAAAAGCGGGAAGGAGCTCGTCCTCGAAAGGTGGCCGGAACGAGGAAGAAATGGACAGACCCTCCAAGAATAGCTCTCAAAAGAGCTACCACAGTCACTCACCTAGCCACAGATCAGCTAGCAACAAACCGACGGAGGAGGACGATTTGTTGCCGCCGTACATAGAAAAGGAACCAGAACGTTTCCGTGGAGCTGTGAACTCTCACCAACCGTTGAGTTCCACACGCTCCAGAAAAGAACAGGAGAATAAAGAGGAACCGAGTAGGCCGCGTAAAGTGGTGAGTTATATGTAGAACCAGTGGTTACATGAATCTTCCATTAGAGTGCTTGAGAACACTTCAGGCACACTTGAAGGAAATCCCCTTAGAGTAGTCATATCACACATTAAATACATTTGCACTCTATAAGATTTCCTCAAAATTGTCATCTTCAATTATTTCATGTTTATCTCTTATAGACATTTTTTGATGAACAGAATTCGCAGTTCGATTCGGACCTAGGTTTTTCGGTCACGGTTCGATTTGTACCTCGCTTCGACAACAGAAAATAAACCTGTACACAGGTAACGAGAACAGGAAGAGGAGCGGGCATTTGCTTGCGTTTGATTTTACCCTCCCCCCAAAACCGTTTGTTTTAACCTTTAACACGGCTAACATTTAAAAAAAAATAATAATAATAAATGCACTAGAATTAAATTATTTTCGGAAACATGAGCACACAATGAACCAGAAAAAGTAAAGACAAAAATACCCAAAACCAATGCATAAAATAGCTGAATTATTTTTTTTGTTAAATAATTTATTTTGCTTTTAATTTTTAGATATTAATTTATGCTTTAAAAATGCATGCTTTTTGAACTTGATTGCAAAGCATTATAATAAAATAATTCAGTACAGTGCAAATTCAGTACAAAGAAAATCCACAAAAGGATTTATTATGTCTTTGACTGTTTAGTCTGAAATTTCTACGACTCCCCCGCACGTCTGATGATTACAGTTTTGGCTTAAGGTCAGCTTAAGGTGATTCGGTTGCCAAATATGCCGCTTTTTTCAGCATGTTATACTCGACAGGAAAAGTATAACTAGTCTAGTTATTGCAGCCAGTGCTGTCTAAAGTAGCCTTTAGAAAATGTACTGTTTTGCGTCTGCTTTACTCAAATCAGATCAGATCACATTTAAAACAGACCTCTGATTATGAACCCTCTGATTCAAGTCTAATGACTCTCAGAGTCATTTTGTTCAGATTCATTTAACGCATGTAAGTTGGATCTCAAATCTGCTTTGCCTAGAATTTGCTTTAACCTGTCTCTCCGGAGTTTCTCTTTTGTGATTGTTGCACCCAAAATGCTTAGGTGCTTCTTTTAAACTCCTACCAGTGAGACACACATGGAATGACTTCCTATGATAGATGATAGTTGTTCACGCACCGGAATTCGAGGAGGGCTGTGGCTGAATGTGTGTCGTGTTGACGTCACACGATGCGTCTCGGCCCAAATCTGCGGGAAATTCGAATCTCCTGCGAATATCATAGAGTTCATCGCCAACTCACCAAATCCTAGAGAGACTGATTTAATTGCTGAAGCAGCTGTCTGAACATCCATAAATAAAAGCATCCAAAGAATTTCCCCAAAACAGGTCGACAACATCAGTATCCTTTATGTTACACTAAAAATAGCTAAGCTGCAAACTAGCTAGCAATATTTCACTTAGGAACGTAGCTAGAGCAATAAATATACAAAGAAAAATGACAACTTATTCACTATTTTTGCAAATATATTTACAAATATCTGCCATACTAGGAATAGATTAAACTGTATTCACACATGTAGTGATGAAAAACAAGTGCAAGCGATCCTACTACTGGTTGCTATGGTAATAACGTTTATCAGTGGGTTGTGCAGCTAGCACTCCTTCTGATGACAAATCAGGTTTCTTGTTGAAATGAAACGTTCCTTAAGGAGATTTGTTGTTTGTGTATAAAATTTCTCTTCCGTTTATAAGTCGCTGCACCAAGTCACTCCATATTTGCATAAAGTTACATTTGTTGCATCGCTGAACACGCCCACATCTAGTTGCTAACGGTTACTGTCACTCATGTCACCCGGAATCTTATCGAAAATGAATGAACTTCTGGTTGCGTTGTCACTGCAGGGCGCTGTCTGTTTAAAAATAGCAGTAGGTTCCTGAGCGACTACTGCAACTCCAAGCGTTCACGTTTAAGACGTGAGTTTTGTTTGTTACTGTTTCAGCTAGCTACTAGGTTCATCATGTGGAATAGCCATGCGTGTGGGCGGGACCAAAAATTGCGTATTTACAGCCTGTTTTAATACAATTTTCACAGGATCCAATGAAACTGTACTGCAGGTGTGTCTACGGGCTTCTGTAGTCATTTCGCCTTAAATGAACGAACAGCAGTGAGATATCGATATTTGGATTCGCTCAAATATTAAATTTCACTAAAAGTACTGAATAATATAGACGCCTTGGTAAACACTTCATTACGGCCTTTCAGTGTAATCTTAAAGCAATCATTCAGGTCTACTGTGTACTACAGATACATTAAATATGAATATCCATCACTGATGTTTGAATTCCGTATAATGGCAAAAACATTTAGCTTAAACGAAATCTTATGGAGTGCACTCTTAGGGATTGTTAGAAGATTTGCTTTTTCTTTAATCTTTTTGCTGTTTGTGTCATTTTGCTGTATTTTTGGATGCTGTATTTTCAACTGCTTAACAGTGCAGATAATATTGTTTTGAAATAATAATGATAATCATGGACTTACAAGCCTTGCACTATTTTCACAGTGTGCTCTTACTAATATCTGCATGACTGCCTATACACACAAAGCATCATTTACACTCTTTTCCTCTGTCTCTCTCTCTCTCTTTAACAGAACACCCTCCTAAGCAGAGATTCCCTCATAGTCTGAGCTGCAAAGGCAGGTCTCACATGCACTTGCTCTCCATCCAGCTTCCCACTCTGCGCACTGATCTTTACACAGTTTTCACCTTCTAATTGGCGATCTGTCATCGTGGAACGCTCAGAGGATTAAAAAGGAGGACGTGTATTTATTACAGCCACGTCCAAACCTTCCTGGAAAAGTTTCACAAAGAGAAGCTTTGTTCTTTTTAAATAAAACAACTCTTACTTATCTGGACTCCGTGCAGCCAGGAAGCTGCGAAGCCGGGGGAGCTACAGGTTTACGAAGACGAGATCGAAGTTTACTCTGTGGTCGTGTGCGGTTTTATGGTACCTTGAGACTGTTATTCTTTGAACACTTTTGAAGTCAGTAGTAAAGGTTCTCCAGGTTACAAGGAACTTTTGCAACAATACAATGTGGACGTAAAAGGAAATGGGTTTATTTTATCAAGTAGGAGACATGCTGTCATTGTAGGAACATGAAAGCTGTTATGGGTAATGCTGCGTTCACACATACAGTGATTTTATCCCTGCAGTTCTCCAGTCACTATAGCGTGAAGTCACCAGGTACTGGTACTTCTACTACTGGTTGCCATAATAATGATGAAACTCGCATTAAAATTGATGGCAAATCAGTTTTCTTGCTACTAAAATGAAACTTTCTGGATGGAGATTTGCGTATAAAATTCAGCAATACCATGTCCTTCGAGATGAAGGAGAAGCAGTGCGTGAACTAACGCCCAGTAGTGGTCGCTGTACCGAGTTGATCTCTGGACACGCCCACATCTAGTCACCGACGGTCGATGTCGCTGATGCCTCCAGCTCTCACTGAAAATGAACGAGCTCCTTCTGCTCTGTAGCTGCAAGTCACTGTATGTGTGAACGCAGCATTGGGAAAGCCTCACACAGAGTCTGTGCACAGCAAACACATGAGTCTTTGTGATGACACACAAGCATGATTTCACCCCACGTCACCCGGGAGTCCATGTCGCTGTGTGAGATCAGACCGTGGACGACATCATGCACCTTTTGTGGCGTCTGGAGATTGAGATTTGCAGCCCTTATTGCCACTATGGTGTAACGTGCCAACAAACAATGCCATATCTGCTCTGTCATCTGGAAAATGATGGATTTTGTTTCATGTCTGTTTTTAATACAAAAGGAATAGTTGAGAAACTTGACATTTATTAATATTATGCATTTTTCTATTTATGCCTACATGTGTGGATGTAGTGTTTTGTTTTGTTTTTTTTTGTTTTTTGTTTTACTTTTAACAATCGTTATCTCTGTGTGGTTTTCAATATTTAATACTAAATCATTAAATATCATTAACTTAAATCTATCAGTTAGAGGAATAAGCCGGCTCTTTCGAACCTAATCTCTTTAGATGTTGCACCACAGACCAGCACTGAGACGAGAAAAGAACTGAAAACCTACTAACCTGAAACCAACATCACATACAGTACATGATTCATTTCAGAAAAAGGTCAGAAATCTGAACTTATACAAACAATTTAATTCATTCATAATTGACTGCTTTGTCCTGGTTGTACATCTGGAAACACTGTGCTCTAAGCCAGACTACACACACACCAGTCCAGTGCAGAGCATTATTTATACACACACACATTTGGGGAAGTTTAGAATAGCTAATCCTTCTTCCAGTATTTTTATTGATTGGATGTAGGATAAAACCCAGAGAAAAATCACTGCTATGATGTGAAACACTACATCCAAGCTTTGGATGTAAACTCGTACCTAGATAACATATACTACAAATTCTTCCCTCTTTTTAAAAAATCTCCAAAATATAGGTTTTTTTTTCAGTTTTAAAGCTTAACAGTGAAATACCTTTCTAAACAGTATACAGGAGTCACATCAACTATCAGACAAAAACTCTCTAAGATGATGTGAGGAAGAAACCTTGAGAGGAACCAGACTCAAAGGGGAACTGTATAACTGTCTACTATACACTGATCAGGCACAAAATTATGACCACCTGCCTAATATTGTCTTGGTCCCCCTTTTGCTGCCAAAACAGATCAGACCTTTCATGGTATGGACTCTGTTAGATTCCTGAAGGTGTGCTGTGGTATCTAGCACCAAGACGTTAGCAGCAGATCCTTTAAGTCCTGTACGTTGCAAGGTGGGGCTACTTAGGATACTTACAGGATTTAAGGGATACTTTTGATAGATACTGACCACTGCAGACCGGGAACACCCCACAAGAGCTGCAGTTTTGGAGATGCTCTGATCCAGTCGTCTAGCCAGCACAATTTGGCCCTTCATCAAACTCGCTCAAATCCTTATGCTTGGCCATTTTTCCTGCTTCTAACATCAACTTTGAGGACAAAATGTTCACCCGCTGCCTAATATATCCCACCCACTAACAGGTGCCATGATGAGGAGATCATCAGTGTTATTCACTTCACCTGTCAGTGGTTATAATGTTATGGCCGATCAGTCAAGTGCAGTCTTAAGACTTCTATTATAAAAGAAGTTTGGAGTTACATTGTAAATGGCTCTAGTGTTCTTTTCTCCGTGAAATGTCAAAAGATTTCCGATTTCCAGTGAGACATGTCCAACACACTGGCTTATTGATATCCCATCAGCTTCATAGTCTCTCCAGTCCTGCTGTGTGTCTTGTCAGTGGTAATCGCACATATTTCTATAGACGTAAGAGCTAGAGATTAGGTTTTAAAATTGCTGGCATGTCTCTTTAATGTATTCAGCAAAAAAATAAAATAAAAATTGTGTCATGTTAAATCAGTCTCTAAGAGTCTAATGTAAGAGCTGGTGCGAGGCGTTTATCTGTCGAAGTGTTGTGCTGTCAATGAGAGCGTGTTTCACTAAGAGTGACTCATGCACTGAGAGTCCTTGTCTATTGTTATCGCATAATAAGTGTCTCTCTGACTGACATCTCGGTCTAGCAGCGTGCAAACACTAGACGAATACTCAGGCGTGTATTAGCTGCAAATGCAGTCACTGCTTTCATAACTCGTTAATATTGTCTTTGTAATAATATCTGTGTTCATGTCACAAAAAGGGAAACGCTGTTCTTTTATAATATCTACTCTTTAATCTATCCCACAATGCCATGCTGAGTTATTTATTTTCCTAAAGAAATGGATGTACCCCAAATGTACTGAACATTCTTTTTCCATCTAATAATAAATAAATAAATAAATAAATAAATGAATAAATAAAAATCCAATACATTCCTGTCTGATAGTTGCTCTCTCGTGTGTTTGCCAGTGAGGTAAAATACACAATACGGTGATATGGATGTTAACTAGAAGCAAGGAATGTAACTGTTGTGCAACTGGCACTGAAAACACTGCAGTCTGGAGTTTTTGAATGTAAAACTTCACCATCCTGCTTGGAGAAGCTGATCAGAACCTCCAGTTGTGTTTGCTCCAATTAAAGACATGAAATGTTGAGTAGGATTCAGCAGGATACATGAGCATGGAGAGTAGTGTGGGAGAAGTGGACAATTCCAGGAAATAGCTTTCTACAGCCTTTATAAAGAGTTCCTGTTGGTTACACAGGCAAGTGAGACACACAACCAAACACACACACACACAAAGAGAGAGAGCAGGGTGTGTATGAAGGGATTAATGGTCCAAAATGAAAACATTCTATTTAAAAAATGTAGGTTTTTTGACACTAATGACATTATTAAGAGAGTAGACGTGACAGGTCTACCCTGACAAGCGCTTTTTCTGCTCGAAGTGTGTTGACTGCCAATATTTAGAGAAAGCACTAGATGACACGCACTGCTGCACAACTGGTTTGACACAGGCTTGCAAACCCGTGAGCTCCAGGAACATGAGGACCTCTGTTTCTCTCCTTAATGAGACCATCAGTCTCCAAATTCAGATGCTAATTCGAGGGCCTGCCACTGCTCGGAGACTCCGGCTAGGCTGAGGATTCAAAGCCAAGTGTTTTACAACACAATGTAAGTAGAACTCGATGCCAACGGCGTCGAAGGGGCGTCCTTCCTGTTACTAATTTGTAAGCCTCAGATATCCTTAAAAATTCACTTCAAACATGGAGGAGATTATTGAAGAAATATATTCCTGTGGAAAAATATTTGCTGTGACCGGGATTCATTACAAAATCTGATCACCTGCTGGTTACAGTAATAATTCCATATACATTCTTCAAAGATTTAACCTTTATTTAACTTTGTTAATGATGGATGCACCACAATTCAGCTTCTGAATGTTTGTGAATAATAAGAGAGTACTGCTCATTACATACACTATATTGCCAAAAGTTTTGGGACACCCCTTCAAATCATTGAATTCAGGTGGTGTTTTCTCAGGGGTCGGGCTTGGACCCTTAGTGCCAGTGAAAGGAACGCTTAATGCTTCAGCATACCAAGACATTTTGGACAAGTTCATGCTCCCAACTTTGTGGGAACAGTTTGGGGATGACCCCTTCCTGTTCCAACATGACTGCAAACCAGGGCAGAAAGCAAGGTCCATAAAGACATGGATGAGTGAGTTTGGTGTGGAGGAACTTCACAGAGTCCTGACCTCAACCTGACAGAACACCTTTGGGATGAATTAGAGTGGAGATTGCAAGTCAGACCTTCTCGTCCAACATCACTGCCAGACCTCACAAATGCACTTCTAGTGGAATGGTCAAAAGTAAACATATACCCATAAACAAACTCCTAAAGCTTGTGGAAAGCCTTCCTAGAAGAGTTGAAGCTGTTATAGCTGCAAAGGGCGGGTCGACTCCACATTAAACCCTAGGGCTTAAGAATGGGATGCCATTAAATTTCATGTGCATGTAAAAGCAGACGTCCCAAAACTTTTGCCAATATGTGTATGACTTTTCACATAAACACCTGCCGTACTGGAAAAAAAAAATCCACAAACTATTTTACCATCAGTGCAAAACCTTTAACATTCAGTTCATATTTATTGTTTAAGTATACAATAAATTCTAACTTCATATCCCTATGCATATATTTCTGTTTTTCTATGAGGCCACTTAAAATGATACTTGTAGGTGTTTAGGGCCATCTGCTGGTAGAATGTGATACCAAAAGCTATTGAATGTGAAGGAGAGAATACACAAACCCTGTGCACAAAGGGAAGATAAAGGCTATTTATAGAGAACAGTATTTTTTATAAAGGATAAATATAATATGAATTTATGAAACCCACCCATAAGGGGAACTGGAGAATATGCAAACCAGTAACCTGAGTGAGTGTTTGGTAAAGATAACCTGAGAAGTAAAAAAAACTGTTATCAAAGTTATTATATCTATTACTGTAGTCTTATAGTTGACTGCCTATTTGACTGAGTCTGTTCATTTAATAATAATAATAATAAAAATAAATAAATAATAATAATAATAAATAATAATAATAATAAGAAGAATTATTATTATTATTATTATTATTATTATTATTATTATTATTATTATTATTATTATTATTATACATAAAAAATAAATGAATAAGTAATAATAAATAATATAATGTAATAATATAATTATAATTAATATAATAAATAAAAATAATGTGACCAAATATGGTTCTATCAGTGGAAGTTTCAGGAATACAGTTTCAGGGAATTTCTTTTTATAATTATAGAGGTCCCGGGCTACAAAAAGTTTTGAAAACCAAACCAAATATCTCTTTATTTGGCAAAAAGTGTCAGAAGCCCACTGTCAGTGGTGTACTCATTTTTAGCCACTGTTCAGGATGTGGTCTGTTTCTTATGAAACAGGATGTTTTGGATGTACAACTTTCTAGGGCTTCTGAATTTACAGTTGATATTTACATTCATTAACACAGTCTCATGTTCCTGTCTCTCACGTTTTCTGCTTTAGTGTACAGGAAACAAAATGAGGCCACTCGTGTTAAAGACAAGTAGCAAAATACGTATAGATATCAATATTACTGAGCAATAAAAAAAAGAATCTTTTCAGTTTCTTCTCAGTCTTGTCAAATAGTGATGATCTCAGATGTTAATTTGTGAAATTCAATATAAAAATGGAATTTTTGATAAAAGGACCATAAATGCTCCAAAATGTTTTCTTTTCGGGTGTAATTTTCATATTGTGAGAAAAACACACTTTCCGTCTTTCCAAATATATTTATTAGTGTAGTTCTTACTACTGTTTGTGATATAAAGTAATTTTATCACTATAGTAATTTATTAAAATAAAAAAACCTGAAAGCAGCTACACCGATCAGCCTTAACATTAATTCCACTTGCCTAATATTGTGTAGGTTCTCTTTGTAATGCCAGAACAGCTCTGATTCATCCAGGCTTGGACTCCCCAAGACCTCTGAAGTGGTGCTGTGGTATCTGGCACTAAGATATCAGCAACAGATTTTTGAGTCCTGTAAGTTGTGAAGTTGGGCCTTCAGGGATTGGACTTGTTTGTTCAGCATCCCACAGATGCTGGAACAGATGGAGCTCTAGGGATTCTGGAGGCCAAGTCATCACCAACATGATGTACAAGAAAATGTGATTCATCAGACCAGACCACCTTCTTCCATTGCTCTAAGGTCCAGTTCTGATGCTTATGTGCAGATTGTAGGTGCTTGCAGTGTTGGACAGGAGTCAGCATGGTCACTCTGACTGGTCTGCCACTATGCAGACCCAAACACAGCGATATGCAATACACTGTGTGATCTGACACCTTTCTATCATAGTCAGCATGAACATTTTTAGCAATTTGTGCTACAGTAGGTCTATTATAAGATTAGACCAGGAGGCTAGCCTTCATGCCCCATGATCATCACTGAAACATCACATAAGCCAGTCATCTAGTTATCAAAAGTCCAGTCATTTGCTTCCATCACATCAACTTCAAGAACTGACTGTTCACTTGCCGTTTAATATACACTATATTGCCAAGTTTTGGGACACCCCTTCAAATCATTGAATTCAGGTGTTGTTTTTCAGGGTTTGGGCTCGGCCCCTTAGTTCCAGTGAAAGAAGCATACCAAGACATTTTTAATTTAACAATTTAATGCTCTTAATTTTGTGGGAACAATTTGGGGTTGACCCCCTTCCTGTTCCAACATGACTGAGCACCAGTGCACACAGCAAGGTCCATAAACACATGGATGAGCGAGTTTGGTGTGGAGGAACCTGCACCTCCTTTGGGATGAATTAGAGTGGAGACTGTGAGCCAAGCCTTTTCGTCCAACATCAGTGCCTGACCTCACAAAAATGAACATAAACACACTCCTAAACCTTGTGGAAAGCCTTCCCAGAAGAGTTGAAGCTGTTATAGCTGCAAAGGGCAGGCCGACTCCGTATTACATACATGTGCATGTAAAAGCAGACATCCCAAAACTTTTGCCAGTATAGTGTATACTGACACTGTAATGAGATATCACACCTTTTCCAATTTCCCAGGTATAAAGATTTCCGGATTTCTGCTTCATAACAAAGTGGAACAATATGGAAGACGGCCGCCATTTTGGCATGTGATTGAGCTAATCCGCTCACTCCAGCTTTACCTGTGCGCGAGCGGCACGATTACGTCATGGGAAGCACCTGTTTGTGGGGCGGAGTCAGCATTCCGCGGAAACTGAGGAAGGACAAGGCCCTACAGCAGCATCAGCTGGGGGATCA
This sequence comes from Hemibagrus wyckioides, assembly GCF_019097595.1. Lineage (NCBI taxonomy): Eukaryota > Metazoa > Chordata > Actinopteri > Siluriformes > Bagridae > Hemibagrus > Hemibagrus wyckioides. Next base: position 8,369,246 of record NC_080735.1, read on the forward strand.
AGCAGAAAAGCTTCACTTCGACCTGTGCTTTTCTCAGGGAAACGTCTATTATACTTTATATTTATTTTTGTTTTGGTAGTTTTCGCTTTCTTGTGTGCATTTAGGGTCAGGTTTAAATAAACACGTCTCGTCTGGGGAAGTCGAGCACAATGAAAACACTGATAGTAGCGGCGGTGTTTCTCAGCTTTCTGCTTTCAGGTAAGACTCGCTAAATAGTGCTCATTGTAAAAACCTTTTTTTATATAAGGTATTTATTCTGTTTTATTTGGAAACGAAACTTGAACTTATATATGTGAATATTAACGTCGCTTCAAGCGAAACCGAGCGAAAAGATAACCTGCAACAATGGAGCGCAGTATCGGTCACGTGACTCCAGGTGTTTACGGATGCCTGAAAGATGCTCCTTTCTCTTTAGTGTCTTTGCTTATATTAGTTTCAGAAATGAAGATATAAATTGTTTATCTCGTACAGAACAAGCTTGAAGAATTCCATAATAGATTTTTTTTTTTTTACATAATTTATATTCATATTTATTTATCATGTAGTTTTGCTGGGCATCTGGAAAACAGAACATAAACATAACCCAGTTTCATTCAGATTTTTTGGTTATAAGTAGAATAACCAAAAGCTAGAAACTGTGTGTGTTTGTGTGTGTGTGTCAGTGTGTGTGTGTGTCAGTGTGTGTGTGTGTCAGTGTGTGTGTGTGTCAGTGTGTGTGTGTGTCAGTGTGTGTGTGTGTCAGTGTGTGTGTGTGTGTCAGTGTGTGTGTGTCAGTGTGTGTGTGTGTCAGTGTGTGTGTGTCAGTGTGTGTGTGTCAGTGTGTGTGTGTCAGTGTGTGTGTGTTAGTGTGTGTGTGTGTCAGTGTGTGTGTGTCAGTGTGTGTGTCAGTGTGTGTGTGTGTCAGTGTGTGTGTGTCAGTGTGTGTGTGTCAGTGTGTGTGTTAGTGTGTGTGTGTTAGTGTGTGTGTGTGTTAGTGTGTGTGTGTCAGTGTGTGTGTGTGTCAGTGTGTGTGTGTGTCAGTGTGTGTGTGTCAGTGTGTGTGTGTGTCAGTGTGTGTGTGTGTCAGTGTGTGTGTGTCAGTGTGTGTGTGGGTTTTTAGCAGCATGAAACTATTTCCTTCTGTCACTTTCCAGTTCAACAGGTTTTTGCTGTTTTCTTTAGTGACATCTCTTTCTCTCTCTCTCTCTCTCTCTCTCTCTCTCTCTCTAATTTACAGATATATAAACACCACAGTATGTAATGTAGTAGTAGTAGTAGTATTACATACATATTTTATTTCATACAAGAGTTACACCACCATTTTGAACAAAACTAATAGCATGAGTTTTTCCAATAGAGTTATCACAGCAGTATTTACTTTAGAATAGCCTACATCGCTTTGTTTGCATATCCTCCAGTTCACTTAACATTACGTGTAGGAAAACAAGAGAGGAAAGACTTTATATGTAGTCTTAAGTGTGTGTGTGTGTGTGTGATAGAATAAGTCTTAAGTGTGTGTGTGTGTTCAGATATATATGGGTGAATACACTCTATTTATACAACATGACATTTCACGCATGATTCTTCAATTCAACAATCAAATGACCTTTTCAGGTTCTTAATTGAATCGAGTTTGGTCTGATAGAATGTGCTGGCAAATAACAATTTTTAAATAAAAAAGATTTATAAAAAAAATTCTATACATTTTTAAAATAAAATTTAAATTTAATTGTAATTTTTTAAATAATCTAAAAAATATTTTGCATGTTATTTGTTCGCTGTTAATAACCTTATCTTTTGATAAAAGTAAGTAGTGTAACAGGAACAAAAAAAATAGTGCCACATGTTTTAAATGTTGTGGCATTCCTGACCTTTTTTTTTTTTTTTTTTTTGCCTTCATACTATAAACTGTAAATGTCATACTGCTATTTACAACAAATATTTGACAGATCTTTAAATTCTTTCCTCACTAATGTCTGTTTGTCTTTCTCACACAGCAGTGTTTTCAGTTGAGGTGACGGTGCCTCAGACGCAGTACAGCACAGGTCTCTTTGTCCCGGTCACGCTGCGCTGTGACTATTCCACATCAGCTAGTCTTCAGAACGTGCTGGTCACCTGGCTCTACAAGTCTTTCTGCAAAGACCCGGTGCTGGACTACTACTCCACAGGTGAGGGGTCAGAACAGGCCACAGGGTTTGAACTGAATGCTGCAGGAAGGGAAGGGGGTGAAGGAAGGGTGTGTTAGAAATGATTTACCTTCGTTAGTTCTTATAATGTGCTGCTTTTGTGTCAGCTACCATTCTAAGAACCAGTCTGTCTAATATAGACTCATAAGGCCTTTATACAAGAACTGAATAGGTTAGTGTTAAAATCTTTCATGTATAATTTTATTCCAGTCTGGGTGAATGAGAATTCTGTCTAAGCCCTACCCATAGAATTAATAAGAACTTCAGATCTGTTCCTGAGAAAGAAACAATAATGCTGTCTGCTGAGACGTCCAAGTTAACCACATGAGTCAGAATCAGCTTTATTATCAAGTACTTTGAGTTTTTCGTGTACAAGGAATTTGCCGATCATGGCGCTGGTGGCTCAGTGGTCGGTTTCTCCTCTACAATGCGGAAGCCCCAGGTTTGATTCCCAGCCAGTACCCAAACCCCAGCCACTGGATGCAGTGCTGGTCCCAAGCCCGGATAAAGAATTGCGTCAGGAAGGGCATCCTGTGCCATCCTGTGTAGGGAGCAGCCGAAAGATCAACAACAAGTACAAGGAGTACTTGGTGTGTTGGTAACAGTGTAAAGCAAGGGTAAAAAAAAAAAAAAAAGAATAAAAATACAACCCCATAAAAATACAAATCTAAGAATATTAAGCGAAAGTGTATAAAAGTTAACACTGAATTACAAATGCTATATTCAGTGCAGATGAATGTAGCACTATTTTACTGCACATTAGTGGACTAGTGCAAATGCTCACAGTCTGACGTAGGAAGGTAATGGCTCTCCGAGTCGTATGTGTTAATGTAACGCATATGAACACAACAGAAGGGAGGTTTGTGTGTTGATGTCCAAGGAGGTGGATATGCTGGGTCCTGCGTATTGTTGATGAGGCCAGTTGCTGATGAAAAGCTGAGGTTTTTTGTCTTGATGGGCCGCAGTCTTCTGCAGGAGGGGAGTGACTTGAAAAGATTGTGTCCAGGGTGAAAGGGGTCAACCACAATCTTAACTGCCCGCTTCAGAGGCCTGGAAGTAGGGAGGTTTGCTGAAATCGGATCCATTTGGAGACCAGTGGAATTTGTTTAATTTGAATGAAATGACCACTGTAGGCTCTGATCTGTATGTTTTGTCTCATCTCTATAAACCTTCATGTGGAATCTTTGTTCCTCTTCAGCCTACCAGTCAGCTCTGCAGCTGGGTCAGGACCCATCCAATGACTGCCCAGACAGCCAGCGCATCGTCCGGACTGTGGCTCAGAAACATGGTGCCAACGAGCCCACGCTGGGTCCAGAATACAGCGGACGCAGAATCACCATCCAGAACAGTATGCCTATTTCACTGTTCATTTATGAATGAGTTCAAATCCTGGTGTGTCCTTGAACAGATTACTTAGCATCTGTCACATAAATAAGTGTTAATGTACCTGTATGTTTTATTATTATTATTATTATTATTATTATTATTATTGTTTTTATTATTTTATTATTATTTTGTTTATGTATCAAGGGACCTACCGCTATAGATTGCTGTAGCTTGGGCCAGATCTGGTTTAATAAAATAAAATGTACACTATTAAAATAAATGAATCATATAATTTCTCCCTACTACTAGCATCTAGCTTTTTATCTAGCATCTAGCTGAAATTTGGTGCAGATGGTACCATCATTCCTGCTGTCTGACATCCATCCATAGTAAATGAGCATATCACAGTACAGATAAAACTGTGATTTTATATTCGTATATTTCCACATACCCCCTGAAATAAATTCCTGACACTACCACTGCCACTTCCCTAAAACTTTAATTCCTATTTTCTCATAATGAATTTACTGAAATCTCTACTACGATCTGGCTATGTTATGCTTCGGCAAAGGTAATGACTGCATAAAATTAATGCTGAACAAATATTGAATTGACATTTAAGCTTTTTGTTGCGTTTTGAAGAGATTGGTCAGTATTTACTTAAGTCACCATCCAGACTTTCCTCTTTGACTCTTTTAATTTGATTTTAAAATGAAAGTGATATGAGGATTTTTTTTTTTTCATTTTATTTGAAGTTTTCTCAGTTTTATAGCAAAAAGCAATTCCAGGCACTATTTTTTATTGCACTTTGTCTGTAGTAGTTATGAGTCATTGTATACTGACTGTCTCTGTTCTTCATCTCTCTCTGTCCTTTTCTCTTTCTCTCTATCAGAGGCAGACCTGGTAATCACAGAGGTGAAGTGGTGGGACAACGGTGTCTACGTGTGCTCTGTCGATGCTGCTGGAGACACAAGTGGATTCCCAAACAAATACATCAAGCTCATTGTTTATAGTAAGCAGCTTCTCCTTTATTTTGGGAAATGAGATTGTTTATCATCATAGAATAAGCATGGGAGAGGAAACTATGCATGAGGGGGCTGAACTTTGTCATTATTTGTCCTTCTAAATATATAGTTTATTATAAGATTTCGGTTTCCTACTAACTAATCTGAATCTTTCTTTTCAGATTGGCTGACTGTGATCTTCATGATCATTGGGGCCTTCCTCCTCATCATCCTCCTTTGTGTTTGCTGCTGCCAGTGTTGCCCTCAGAGATGTTGCTGTTATGTCCGCTGCCCTTGCTGCCCACAAACCTGCTGCTGCCCTGAGAAATGTAAAATACATAAGACATATTAATGGTTGTACAATAATGTGCAGTGACTGGGTGAGTGACTGGGTGACCCGACTGAGTGAGTGAGTGACTGACTGGGTGACTGAGTGACTGAGTGAGTGACTGACTGGGTGACTGACTGAGTGAGTGCCTGACTGGGTGACTGAGTGAGTGGGTGACTGAGTGAGTGGGTGACTGACTGAGTGACTGACTGACTGACTGGGTGACTGACTGACTGAGTGAGTGACTGACTGACTGAGTGACTGACTGACTGAGTGAGTGACTGACTGAGTGACTGACTGGGTGACTGACTGACTGACTGGGTGAGTGACTGAGTGTGTGAGAGACTGGGTGACTGACTGAGTGACTGACTGGGTGACTGACTGACTGACTGGGTGAGTGACTGACTGGGTGACTGAGTGAGTGACTGACTGGGTGACTGAGTGAGTGACTGACTGGGTGACTGAGTGAGTGACTGGGTGACTGAGTGAGTGACTGACTGGGTGACTGAGTGAGTGACTGACTGACTGGGTGACTGAGTGAGTGACTGACTGACTGAGTGAGTGACTGACTGACTGGGTGACTGATTGACTGAGTGAGTGACTGACTGACTGACTGGGTGACTGAGTGAGTGAGTGAGTGAGTGAGTGACTGACTGGGTGACTGAGTGAGTGACTGACTGGGTGACTGACTGAGTGAGTGACTGACTGGGTGACTGACTGACTGGGTGACTGAGTGGGTGACTGACTGACTGACTGAGTGGGTGACTGACTGAGTGACTGACTGACTGACTGACTGAGTGAGTGAGTGAGTGACTGACTGGGTGACTGACTGGGTGAGTGACTGACTGGGTGAGTGACTGACTGGGTGACTGACTGAGTGACTGACTGACTGACTGGGTGACTGACTGACTGACTGAGTGAGTGACTGACTGACTGAGTGACTGACTGACTGACTGAGTGACTGACTGAGTGTGTGAGAGACTGGGTGACTGACTGAGTGAGTGACTGACTGGGTGACTGACTGAGTGACTGACTGACTGGGTGACTGACTGACTGACTGAGTGAGTGACTGACTGACTGAGTGAGTGACTGACTGACTGGGTGAGTGACTGAGTGACTGACTGAGTGTGTGAGAGACTGGGTGACTGACTGAGTGACTGACTGGGTGACTGACTGACTGACTGGGTGACTGAGTGAGTGACTGACTGGGTGACTGAGTGAGTGACTGACTGGGTGACTGAGTGAGTGACTGACTGGGTGACTGAGTGAGTGACTGACTGGGTGACTGAGTGAGTGACTGAGTGAGTGAGTGAGTGACTGACTGGGTGACTGATTGATTGACTGAGTGAGTGAGTGACTGACTGGGTGACTGGGTGACTGAGTGAGTGACTGACTGGGTGACTGACTGAGTGAGTGACTGACTGGGTGACTGACTGGGTGACTGACTGAGTGAGTGACTGACTGGGTGACTGACTGGGTGACTGACTGACTGAGTGGGTGACTGACTGAGTGGGTGACTGACTGAGTGAGTGACTGACTGAGTGACTGACTGACTGAGTGAGTGACTGACTGGGTGACTGACTGGGTGACTGACTGAGTGGGTGACTGAGTGAGTGACTGACTGAGTGAGTGACTGACTGGGTGACTGACTGACTGAGTGACTGACTGACTGAGTGAGTGACTGACTGGGTGACTGAGTGAGTGACTGACTGGGTGACTGAGTGAGTGACTGACTGGGTGACTGAGTGAGTGACTGACTGGGTGACTGAGTGAGTGACTGACTGACTGGGTGACTGAGTGAGTGACTGACTGACTGGGTGACTGAGTGAGTGACTGACTGACTGGGTGACTGAGTGAGTGACTGACTGACTGACTGAGTGACTGACTGGGTGACTGACTGATTGACTGACTGACTGAGTGAGTGAGTGACTGACTGGGTGACTGACTGGGTGACTGACTGGGTGACTGACTGGGTGAGTGACTGACTGAGTGAGTGACTGACTGAGTGAGTGACTGACTGGGTGACTGACTGAGTGAGTGACTGACTGAGTGAGTGACTGACTGGGTGACTGGGTGACTGACTGACTGACTGAGTGAGTGACTGACTGACTGGTTGACTGAGTGAGTGACTGACTGACTGGGTGACTGAGTGACTGACTGACTGACTGGGTGACTGACTGACTGGGTGACGTGACTGACTGACTGGGTGACTGACTGACTGAGTGAGTGACTGACTGACTGGGTGACTGACTGGGTGACTGACTGACTGACTGACTGGGTGACTGACTGAGTGAGTGACTGACTGGGTGACTGGGTGACTGACTGACTGACTGAGTGAGTGACTGACTGACTGGGTGACGTGAGTGACTGACTGGGTGACTGAGTGAGTGACTGACTGACTGGGTGACTGACTGACTGAGTGAGTGACTGACTGACTGGGTGACTGACTGGGTGACTGACTGACTGGGTGACTGACTGAGTGAGTGACTGACTGGGTGACTGAGTGAGTGACTGACTGGGTGACTGAGTGAGTGACTGACTGAGTGAGTGACTGACTGGGTGACTGACTGAGTGACTGGGTGACTGACTGGGTGACTGACTGGGTGACTGACTGGGTGACTGACTGAGTGAGTGACTGACTGGGTGACTGGGTGACTGACTGACTGACTGAGTGAGTGACTGACTGACTGGGTGACTGAGTGAGTGACTGACTGACTGGGTGACTGACTGACTGAGTGAGTGACTGACTGACTGGGTGACGTGAGTGACTGACTGGGTGACTGACTGGGTGACTGAGTGAGTGACTGACTGACTGGGTGACTGACTGACTGAGTGAGTGACTGACTGACTGGGTGACTGACTGGGTGACTAACTGGGTGACTGACTGGGTGACGTGAGTGACTGACTGGGTGACTGACTGGGTGACTGACTGAGTGAGTGACTGACTGGGTGACTGGGTGACTGACTGACTGACTGAGTGAGTGACTGACTGACTGGGTGACTGAGTGAGTGACTGACTGACTGAGTGAGTGACTGACTGACTGGGTGACTGACTGACTGAGTGAGTGACTGACTGACTGGGTGACGTGAGTGACTGACTGGGTGACTGACTGGGTGACTGAGTGAGTGACTGACTGACTGAGTGAGTGACTGACTGACTGACTGGGTGACTGAGTGAGTGACTGACTGACTGGGTGACTGACTGACTGAGTGAGTGACTGACTGACTGGGTGACTGACTGGGTGACTAACTGGGTGACTGACTGGGTGACGTGAGTGACTGACTGGGTGACTGACTGGGTGACTGAGTGAGTGACTGGGTGACTGACTGAGTGACTGACTAACTGAGTGAGTGACTGACTGACTGACTGGGTGAGTGACTGACGTGAGTGAGTGACTGACTGACTGACTGGGTGACTGGGTGACTGACTGACTGGGTGACTGACTGGGTGACTGACTAGGTGACTGAGTGACTGACTGACTGGGTGAGTGAGTGACTGACTGACTTAGTGACTGACAGAGTGACTATTAAAAGGTGAATTAATTCTTCTAGTAGTTTCAAATAAATAATAGAAAAATTGCTTTTTAAAAAACAAATACCTTTCCACTCTTTAAAAGTGTTTACACATGCACATTCATGCAAGAACACCTCTGATATTTGCCCTTGTTATTTGCCTTGTAAGACATGCAGTGTTGACGGACAGGATGCGGCTGTTCCCACCTCCCAGCAATGCACTGTGGCCATAGAGAATATTGCACTGAAAACCCAAAACAGGTTCATACTGACACACACCCTGTTCTTTCTCTTAGTGGTGATGCAGCACAGGCTGATGAAGGAGGCCCAGAAGGCCTGGGGTATGGGACAGCCGCTCTACGCACCCCTGAGCACTCACAGCTCTGCATACCAAATGAATCCCATGATGTATGCAGGTCAGATCATTATAATTTGTTCTATATAAAATACGGTATTCTTATTTAGCCTTAAACAAAACATTATTCCAGGTTGCAAAAGTTTTATTACATCTTGCATATGAATGAAACCCTAGGCATTGTCTGTTCTCTGAAGCTTTACATTTATGTTTCAGGTTCAGCATCAGGAAAGATCCCCATGTCTCCCATTCCTCCCATGCCTCTCCCACCTCCTGCCCATTTTGCCCCAACACCTGTCCCTATGCCTGTTTCTATGTCTGCCCCCATGCACATGACAATGCCGCCACCCAACATGCACGGCAGGGACAGTGCCAACAAAGTGCTGGATTACCTGGAGCACCAGGTAAGGGATATGGACGTTACTAACCCCATGATCCCACCTCCGCCTGCGCACATGGTCCACAATGTGCCTTTCTCCGCCGGCCCACCCAGCATGCTGTCTGGGCTGGACGATGGCCCTGCCTCCCGCCGGCACCACCCTGGACAATCCAGTGGCTCATCCAGCTACAATCGCAACCGCCAGCCTCCTCCAACTCGCCGCACTATGACACGCAGTTACAGTCAGGAAGATGTGCTGGACACTCGGAGCCAAGTGACTTATCGGCCTCGCTCACGTTCCAGAGAGGACCTGCTAGAGAGCAGTAGAGGATACTACGACTCTTCCAATGAGTACAATGACAGGCGAGCAGGTGGATCTAGAGGCGGAGCTCGGGGTGGGGCCAGAGGCGGAGCCTGGACTGACTATCCACCCAGCTACAGCGAGTTCGAGCCAGGCCAGAAGCCAACAAGGCGGCCTGAACGCTTCTCTGTAAGAGTCTAAAAACCTTCTTTTGCAAAAATACTAATACGTTTGCAGACTTTTAACCGCCTACTACCTTCATGGGATTACATCAGTTTAGGTTTTCTTTGCCATAATGGTGGAAAATCCTGCTAACTCTACTTGAAGCTTTGCTTGAATTGATTTTATATATTTTTTTTCTTTAGCACTTACCTCCTTTCTCAGCCCAAGCTTACAGTTAATGATTGGAAATACTCTAAGTGATTTAAGACACACCATAGTGCTGAGGTCACACACACACACTCTTTTTGGATTGGATATTAACCAACACTTCTCTTTCCTTTAGGGTAAAAGCTCAGTGAGTGGTACGAGTGTAGTAATCTGAAGAGTGTCTGCCTTCCACCATTATGGAGACTTTCCTGAATGCAAGTGCCAAGGACAGCACTGTATAGTGAATAGTATGAAGTTAGATGCATCATTGAAGGTTTTTATGGTTTTAACGATTTTGAAGAAATATTTGATCGGGCATGAGCAACACCCTTTGCCCTATTCTAAAGAATTTGACATCCTAAAGATTCTGATAAAGATCTGATAAAGGGAGTTTTTTGTTTTCTTTTCCCTTGATCAGTCGAGTCATTTTTATATAAATAAAAGCATCTGAGCCCTTTATTTCCAATTTGATCTCAAGTGAAGCCTAGTGAAGTTCAGGACAACGTGATTCAGTGGCCTGAAACCTGAGTCTGGGGATTTTATGAATGTGGTTTATAATGTGTAGCTGTTACTCATTTATTAGTCCATGATGCCATGCTTCTTTACCAGCTGTATATAATGGAAGCTTTTTTTTTAATTTTCGAAGGGCACATCATGATTTTAAAGCTTTTTGTTTACATCAATATATGAATCTCATGTATGTATATATTTGAAATGTATTTATTCTTGAAAGAAGTTTCTTTTAAAATGCCTTGAAAGCACACTGTAAGTAAAAAAAAATGTCTTTTTTATTATTATTTCCTTAACAGTTAGATAACAGTAATGCTTTTCTTTGGTTATTCTTGTGAAGCAAAGGTGAAGTGATCCTAATTGGTAAATCCTTGGGTATCTGTTCTTTACCTTTTTTGTATTTTTATTTTATTTTTATTCCGAAACTTTATTTGTTCTTAACGTGTGTGTGAATAATCTTTTCGTTCCTATATATTTTTTTATTTTTAACGAAGACAGATTTTGCATATAATGTTGACTAATCTGACCTAAGCTGGATGAAAAATGTTAAAAAATTAAGAAACAAAAAATGTTTGAATTATTTCAGAAGCGGATTATTAACGTGGTGGACGGATACATTTTTTAATAAATGTACTTTAAATAAAAATTGTCATTGTCCTGTATGTCTTTAATAACGTTGTAATTAAATATAATGGTCCCTTATGTTCTGAACAGATATACAGCTCTGTTCAAAATAATCAGTTTCTTATGTTTTTTTTTTTTTCAAGGTTCATGTATTGGTGAGATGAACAGTTTTGTTTCATTTTTTGTGAGCTGACAATATTTCCTCTAAATTCAAAATATAACTATTGTTATTTAGAGAGTATATTTAAAGGAAATGACAACACATCAAAATAACCCAAGATCATGCAGTATCTGCAGAGCTTTAATAACTCAAATAAAACAAAATGTAAATTGTGTTAATGCTTTGGCTAAATAATATTAAGAAATCAGTATTTGGTGGAATAACCCTGATTTGCATGTGTTTTGGCTCCATGATCTCCACCACATTGCTGTTGGGGGAACTTTATACCACTCTTTTTGCAAAAATAAAAGCAAACAGCTCAGCTTTGCTTGATGGTTTGTGATCATCCATCTTCCTCTTGATGACATTCCAGAGGTTTTCAATAGGGATCAAATCTGGAGATTGGGCAGTGGTGTCTTATTATTTTCCCAGAGCTGTATATATTGATGTGTGTGTGTTGCACATTCACTTTGTAGGAAGCAAATCACTTGAACAATTAAACTATTTTAATCAATTAACACGTACCTTGAAATTTTTTCCATGGCATTACACCGCTCTACGGCTAACAAGTCTGCGCATGCTCAAATCTTCAGGCGTATCGTTTCCACCTGGCCAGTAAAGAGGCGTACGATAACCGGGGAGAAATCCCAATGAGCTTCCCGCCGATCACGTAGCGCCCTACCTGTGCTTTATACACCGTTCTCTCTTACCGCGTGTAGTGCACCTGTATAGGGAGCCGTGCGCCGTTTGGGACGCGACCGAACGCGTCGCACACGCAAGGGAACCCACGTCGCCGCGTCGATGACGTCAGAGCCAGCGAGGGAGGACTCGGTTTGCCACGTCGGTTTGTGTGTGTGGGGAACAGCGGGGCTAGAACCTAACTGGTGGCTCGCGCTAACTTTGCAACTTAACGACTGCGCTGCGGAGGATAATAACTGCAACAACCCGAGCTGTCGCTCGAGCGCGTGACTTAAAGTTTCCACCTTAAAGGACATCAGGTTGTTATTATATAAAAAAAAAAAAAAGCATCACCCGAGAAACAAATGTTGGCTCTGGACTCGATGTTTTACTCCGATTGACCGATGCGTCCACTCCATCCGCTCGGAATTGATGCGTGAGTGTTTTCTCTCTCTCTCTCTCTTTATCTCCTCCTGTCTTTTCACATGCACGACAAACTGCGTGAGGAAAGTGCAGTTTTACCATGCAAACTTTAAAAAAAATAGAAAACAGCTGCTCGCTAGCTTCTGGGCTAAGCATGCTAACTAGCTAGCACACGTATCAGCTAAGTATAAACTACACGTTTTCTTTTTCTTCTTCCTGTATTTTGAACCCAAACCACAGCCACGTAGTCAAACTGTTTTTAAATATATATATAGGGGGAAAGAAGAAGCGCTCACAGTTTCGTTAGTTTGCAGTTAAGCTATTGATTTTTTAAATACGAGTTAAAGTTAGTGTATAGGAAACGCTGTAGCTACAGGTTGCATTTACCTGGAAATGGATGGCTAAGTTAACTCAACTGCACGCGCACGGGCGCACGCGCTGCGCTGCACGCCTCCGAATTGACCAGAGGATTCTAAATATACTGTAAATATACGGAGCCTCAACAACACCGTCCACACCGCACTACTGTCCAGTCTGAGATGCTAAGCTTCTATTACTCACTCTCTTTTTGCCTCCAGGTTTAAGCTACCTGCTGTGTGTGTTAGGTCTTTTGTTACGTTTTCTGTAGATGTGGTGAAATTCAGCGCGGTTAAAACTCCGTGGCATGAAGTTTCTCTTGCTCAGTTCCTCATTTTACTGTTGACTGCGCCGTTACAAACATATGGCGAGAGAATGCAGCACAAAGCACACACACTCTTATCCTATTATCTTTGAGTATATATATATATATATATATATATATATATATATATATATATATATATATATATATATATCTAAAATGTATATACATCGACCAGGCATAACATTATGACCACCTGCCTTAAGGTGTTGGTCCCCCTTTTCCTGCTAAAACAGCCCTGACCCGTCCTGCACTGTGTATTCTGACACCTTTCTATCAGAACCAGCATTAACTTCTTCAGCAATTTGATCAACAGTAGCTCGTCTGTTGGATCGGATCACACGGGCCAGCCTTCGCTCACCACGTGCATCAATGAGCCCTGACCCCCCATGACCCTGTCGCCGGTTCACCACTGTTCCTTCCTTGGACGACTTTTGATAGATACTGACCACTGCAGACCGGGAACACCCCACAAGAGCTGCAGTTTTGGAGACGCTCTGATCCAGTGGTCTAGCCATCACAATCTGACCCTTCATCAAACTGAAATCCTTACACTTGTCCATTTTTCCTGCTTCTAACATCAACTTTGAGGACAAAATGTTCACTTGCTGCCTAATATATCCCACCCACTAACAGGTGCCATGATAAGATCATCAGTCTTATTCACTTCATCTGCCAGTGCTTATAATGTTATGCCTGATCAGGGTGTGTGTGTATATATATATATATATATATATATATATATATATATATATATATATATATATATATATATATATATATAAACATTTTTTTTTTTACACATTTTTAATGAAATCAATTTCTAATCAATTCTAATCACTTTACATTTGTTGCCTTGATTCATGCGAGTGGTTGCGTCCCTGCATTATTACACCTCTCATCGCTCCCAGACCTGCCAGGTACAGACATGTGGAAATAATAACTCTATTTCATTTCCTAATATAGTCTCCGGGAATTCTTTTTCCTCGCCTCTGGCTTCCTCATTAGAGATACAGTTCAGATGTATAATTTATGTCCTGGTTGATATATTTCTGTAAAGCTGCTTTGTTGTATATCTGCTTCTAAAAGTGCTGTACAACCGATTTGAATATTATAAATTATTAAAATGGAAATATGTGACCTGGACATATATATCTCTGTATTGGAGTGAGGAACATGAGTCAAGGAGCTTTTATTGTCATTTCAATTATATATAGCTAGTGCAGTGCACAGTGAAATGAATCAACGTTCCTCCAGGTCCATGGCACTACATAAAATTCAGGGCTATATAAAACAACAGGGAACTAAGAACTAAGTAGAGTAACACGGTGCTACATTATGTGCATCTGTTTAAATGCAAGACCGACAATACAATACAATGATGATGTTCTTTCGGCTGCTCCCTGTTTGGGGACGCCACAGCAGATCATTTAGTCCGCATGTTTCTCGATTTGGCGCAGGTTTTTACGCCGGATGCCCATGCTGACGCAAGCCTCCCATTTAATCCGGGCTTGGGACTAGCACAGGGAATCGAACCCGGGTCGCAGCAATGAGAGCGTGGGATCCTGCCACTGGACCATCAGGAGGCCAATACAGTATTCTCCACAGAGCAGCACTGACCATTACACAGTTCTGTAGTAAAAGTACAAGTGAAAATGCTACGGATGTAAACCTCAAGGACAGTTAGCAGCAGATTGTAGCAGCTTGAAAAAGTCTAATGTTATGTAAATGTCTTTTTAAAGCGTCAGTAAGTTAAATGTAAAGTGCGGTATAAAAGTTCCTGAGCTGCTGTAAGTCATGGTATCAGTCCTGTAACAGTAATTATTAGTTATTTTGGGGTTGCCAGGTTCAAGTGATCCAAAATGGTGCACACATACATTCTACGTTATTTACAAGAAATTAAGCTCTTAAAATTGGCTTTACTGGACATTATTAAGCTCACTTTGTACTTTCTCCCTTCCATTCACCTCAGTATTCTGTCCACTTCATGACTGCCCCTGCCGGAGCAAACAAAAGACACATCTAAAATAAAACATTAGAATTTGATTTCTCGAGACTTGATTATTTTTCCAATAAGAGCACTTGATAGCTTTTTGTCCTTGAAGATCAGGCGATGTTTTTGCCGGTCTTCAGCTGTTCTGTTTGGCCAAGCCTGTGCCCGGCGTAGCTCCACATTCCTCCTGACAGCTGTGGATCTCAGGGCAGATGCTGTTCTAGCTCATCCTCTTCATGATTCTTCATATACCATACTCCGAAATGCTTTTCTGCTCAACACGGTTGTAAAGAGTGGTTAGTACAATAGACGTATTTCAGCAAGAACCACATCCTGGATATTCTCCTCAGACCTCTTTCAACAACAAGGTGGTTTCCAAAGAGAAGAGAGGGTTTTTTTTTTTCTCTTCCTCATCCTGCTGTTAGGTTTGCTATTAAAGTCACAGAGCTGTCTGTTTGTGTGTTGCTGTGTTCTCCAACATTGTGTCGCGTCTCTATAACTTCCCAGTTGCCACAGTGATCTCTTCAACCAGCATTAAATCACCTGGGGAAATTTGTGCCCGTGTTTGTTTAACTAAAAAATTTTCGCCTTCAATTGTAAGTAAGGTTTTTTTGGCGTCACGTCCACTCATGGCTCTGAACATCATCTGTGACGACGAGCTTCATGTTCAATGTTCCCACATTGTCTCTTCAGGACTGCCACAACAAAGCTGGAGCCATTCTTTAAAGCCCCCAGCATACAGCGCTCTCGCTCTCTGCTTATCTCAGACACCACTGACCTGAGTGTATGAATACTGACCACAAGCACAGCTTCCTAGAAGAATGATCGCTGCATATAAGGCCAGAGAGAGATACCCTTTCACCTGACTTGCATCATCAGTCACTTAAGGACTCTTTCTAAGTAAACATTTACATAGGAAGCCTATCATAAATGCTGCTGTTACAGTGCAATAGACAGCGGAGATAAACTGTTGTGCTTTTATTATATTGCTGGTTTATTTATTGCTCTTGTGATCTGTTTCTAGTAGTAGTTGTCTGTTGGCTCAGACTCAGAGCTTTATTGAGAGAACCTCACACGAGTTGTAGTGTCTGTGTCAACAAGTGCAAATGGCAAATTAAACCCGAAACCCGAGCTAAAGAAGGTGGCGTATTGTGGTGCGGTGTCTGCGGTAGAATTTGGCATGTAGTCCGTCTGTGGTCTTACACGAGTCCCAGCTTCCTACGCACCCCTTCTGAGAACTTCACTAACCACTAACTTGTCCCCTCTGTAAACAAAACCAAACAACAAAACCATTCTACACCCATGCTAGACCCTTTTCCTGTTTAACATTGCGAGGTGTTTTTTTGTGGGCAGAGCTTAGCTGGAGGCAAAAAGTTATCAAGTTTTGTGAGTTTGTTTTTAAACAATGACTGGTCAAAATCCCAATTTATCTGGCTATGTTAGGTCACTCACTGTCCAGGAACACAAATGTTATTCGAAAAAAATGAACTTTTAATGGACGGAACCAGATTGGCCGACCCGTACACGCTCACTCGGTGGATGGACGATGTGACAGGATGACCTCCGGTTGAGTGACCTGACATCTACACCTACACTATATTGCCAATAGTATTCGCTCACCTGCCTTGACTCGCATATGAACTTAAGTGACATCCCATTCCTAATCCATAGGGTTCAATATGACGTCGGTCCACCCTTTGCAGCTATAACAGCTTCAACTCTTCTGGGAAGGCTGTCCACAAGGTTTAGGAGTGTGTTTATGGGAATTTTTGACCATTCTTCCAGAAGTGCATTTGTGAGGTCACACACTGATGTTGGACGAGAAGGCCTGGCTCTCAGTCTCCGCTCTAATTCATCTCAAAGGTGTTCTATCGGGTTGAGGTCAGGACTCTGTGCAGGCCAGTCAAGTTCATCCACACCAGACTCTTTCATCCATGTCTTATGGACCTTGCTTTGTGCACTGGTGCACAGTCATGTTGGAAGAGGAAGGGGCCAGCTCCAAACTGTTCCCACAAAGTTGGGAGCATGGAATTGTCCAAAATGTCTTGGTATGCTGAAGCATTCAGAGTTCCTTTCACTGGAACTAAGGGGCCAAGCCCAGCTCCTGAAAAACAATCCCACACCATAATCCCCCCTCCACCAAACTTTACACTTGGCACAATGCAGTCAGACAAGTAGCATTCTCCTGGCAACCGCCAAACCCAGACTCATCCATCAGATTGCCAGATGGAGAAGCGCGATTCGTCACTCCAGAGAACGCGTCTCCACTGCTCTAGAGTCCAGTGGCGGCGTGCTTTACACCACTGCATCCGACGCTTTGCATTGCACTTGGTGATGTATGGCTTGGATGCAGCAGCTCGGCCATGGAAACCCATTCCATGAAGCTCTCTGCGCACTGTTCTTGAGCTAATCTGAAGGCCACATGAAGTTTGGAGGTCTGTAGCGATTGACTCTGCAGAAAGTTGGCGACCTCTTCGCACTATGCGCCTCAGCATCCACTGACCCCGCTCCGTCAGTTTACGTGGCCTACCACTTCGTGGCTGAGTTGCTGTCGTTCCCAAACACTTCCACGTTCTTATAATACAGCTGACAGTTGACTGTGGAATATTTAGGAGCGAGGAAATTTCACGACTGGATTTGTTGCACAGGTGGCATCCTATCACAGTTCCACGCTGGAATTCACTGAGCTCCTGAGAGCGACCCATTCTTTCACAAATGTTTGTAAAAACAGTCTGCATGCCTAGGTGCTTGATTTTATACACCTGTGGCCATGGAAGTGATTGGAACACCTGATTCTGATTATTTGGATGGGTGAGCGAATACTTTTGGCAATATAGTGTATCTGATAGAAAAACCAAGCGCTTCTGGCAACTGTAGAAAGGGAGATGAGACAAACGGTTTCCTTTGTTTAGTCTCCGGTCATTAGCTACCTGTTAGCTAACTTGCACGCTAAAAAGTTAGCCTTACATGAGAAATCATTTAACTTTTTCCCTGATTTCTGATGAGGTGGGGATGCATAAGAAATATTTAGACACGTAACCAAGCCATAAAACATACCAACGACTAACAACAGTCTCTTTAACCTTATCATTTTGATCATAGATTCTGTCCAGTCCGCTCATTTTATTGCCTTTAACCCCAGCTGTCGTTGTTTGTTTTGTCTGGCAAAGGCAGCAGGTATGCGATAAAACTTAAAATTGAAGCCTGTACTCTGTCGATTATGGTACCCAACAACACAAGATGATATTTGTGTTCCTTATGTAGCCGACTCTGTACTGGTTTGTATTAGCTGCCTTCATTTTTGCCTCTACCTAGCGCTGTGATGGAGCACACAAAGGGTCTATACCTCTACTCTGTGCAGTTTAGTCCTTTAATACTCAATAAAAAAATCTTCTAGTGCTATTTGTTTTTATGCTCTCCTTGATAAATCGCTTTGCTTGGATCTTTTCATTTGTTTGTCGATTTGGTTATAAAAGCATCTGATATCTGAATAAATGAAAATGCCATTTTGATTGTTTTAATACTTGAGGTTTGTCTCGCTCTTCAGGGCCGGCTGCGGTCAGCTGAGGCAGGTGTCAGTAAACATGAGTCATTTACTGAGAAACAACACTCTAGGAACTGGTGGCTACTGTGGAAGTGGATATTTATAATGATTCTTCAGCTCTGTATTCCTTTTCGGGGCTCATCGATGATTCCGAGGAACACGACTGTTTTCTTGTGTCATCAATTCTTCAGTGTCTTACATTCATTTCCGTCTGTTTTTGTAGTTTGGAGCATGCGTCTATTATTCTTATGCGTATGAATATGTTTGAGAGTGTAAGTGCGTTTTCCTGCTAAATGTTATACTTTTTAAGAACACCACCACCCCCCACACTGTTTTTCACATTATTCCATCAGTGCTTTTCCTGATACTATGCCAGACTCGTTGGTGAATGTCGTTGCTGATTTTAAATACCTTATCATTGTCTGGTACACTATATTGCCAAAGGTTGTTGGACATCTGCCTTTACATGCACTTGAATGTAATATGGAGTTGGTCCGCCCTTTGCAGCTATAACAGCTTCAACTATTTTGACAAAGCTTTCCACAAGGTTTATGGGAATTTTTGACCATTCCACTAGAAGTGCAATTGTGAGGTCAGGCACTGATGTTGGACGAGAAGGCCTGGCTCTCAGTCTCCACTCTAATTCATCCTAAAGGTGTTCTATCAGGTTGAGGTCAGGACTCTGTGAAGTTCCTCCACATCCTCCACAACTCCCTCATCCATGTCTTTAGGGACCTTGCTTTGTGCACTGGTGTGCAGTCATGTTGGAACAGGAAGCGGTCATCCCCAAACTGTTCACACAACGTTGGGAACATGATAATGTCTTGGTATGCTGAAGCATTAAGAGTTCCTTTCACTGGAACTAAGAGGCCAAGCCCAACCCCTGAAAAACGACACCTGAATTCAGTTGTTTGGTGGGGTGTCAGAAAACTTTTGGCAATATAGTGTATCCGAGTTTAATTTAGATTTGTACTCAACATCCAGTATTTGTTCTTTTTCCCCCACAGTGGCCGGGCTGCACTGGGGGAGGAGGCCGTAAACACATTGGAGCTGGGAGCTGCTGGGATTGCGCTGGTGGTGGTGCTGGTGGTTGGCACCGTCCGAGCCGGACATGCCCGGGGGCCGCAGGGGTCCGAGTAGACAGCAGCTGAGCCGATCGGCGTTGCCCTCCCTGCAGACTCTGGTGGGGGGCGGCCTCAGCAACGGCACGGGCCACAGGAGCAGGTACGGCTTCCGGTGTCTCTGCCAAAACACCTACTTCAGCACATGATGCTTAATTATTTCCACAAATCATGGATCTGACAGGTCAGGTGCAGTTTTCCTGGTTATTTTTCATTGTTGAGCAGAATAATTCAGTGAGTTATTATTTTTATTAAATAATAGTGAATATTATAAAAATTCTTTTGTTTTTGCTATGCACTGAAGACATTTTCTGATATTTACAGCTAGGTACACGTTGTTAAACAACTTCGAACATGGCACCATGTGGGTTGTTTAAACCCAATCATTATTCAAATGATCAGAAATATGGAAAAACATGACTGACAGGTGCTCTTATTTCTCCTGTTATTTAAATAGTTAGTAGCTCTGAATGTCTACTCTTGGTTTGAGCTCTGAGATTTGCTTCTGACGACTGAACCCGTTGTTGAAGATAAACCAACATGAAGATCAGAGAGCTGTCTCTGAGAGAAAGGCAGACCATTTTGAAGCTGAGAAAAGAGGGGAAAAAAATCCATCAGAGCCACTGTACAAGCATTAACACAGCCAATGCCAAAATCCTGAAGAAAACAAAGAAACCAAATTACCAGTGTACTGAGATGCAGACACTGAACAAGTTGGCTAAGGAAAACAGCAGCAGCTGAGCTGTGAAGAAGAACACTACAGCTAGTTTCATCACTAACAACCTCCACAGAGAGGACAGTACACCGTTTGAAGAAGACCTATAGACACCACACCACAAGATGCAAACCGTTTATCATCAATAAGATTCGAGAGACAAGATCGGAGATACAGAAATGAACCGCAAATGTTGTGGAATTTCTTCCGAAAGAAGGTGTGGAGAAAGAATCTGATCCAACATGGTGGTGGATCCAAATCAGGGTTTGGGTCTGCTTCAAGAATAGACTCAATAGTCAACAGTTTGGTTACATTTGGACAATTACATTCGGACTTTTACATACTTTTGCTCACCTAAAAACTAGCTGGACTGCCACCAAGTTTAACACCTCTAGCTGTAAATATCAGGAAATCCTGATAATATTTTTAACCCAGTGTATAGAAAATCATACAGGCAGACTAGAAAACAATAGAATTGACCAATAGAACGAATAGAATACTTTGAGAGGGAGTGTGATATATTATTACCATAATTCAGTCCATGCTAGTTTTTAAATGAAATAAAAAATAATTGATCTATTATTATGTGGCAACACGCTTATCTGACTTATTAATGTACCACTGGTCTTATTGTACTGTGCACGTCTCACTGACTTCCAGCACACACTTTCACAATCTAACTGCTCCGATTCCTTACACAGCTACTTGGGGTTTTGCTTCTGCTCCAGTTTATTATTATCATTATTATTTTTCATTTTTACTTCCTTGTTTTCATCCCGGAGAAGCCCATTTGGTCAGTGGAGTTTATTCAGCTCTTCCCTTTAGACAGATTAGAGACAAATGAAGATTCAGTAAGTGACGCGAGAGCTAATGAAAGAGCATCAAAGCTGATTGCCAACAGTCGGAGTGTGAGGATTGATTTATCAGCAGTCTGGACATTGATCCTCTCACGTTTAGACACAGGCTATAGACAAAATCTATCAGGTATTTTTTAATGACTGCTTAGAAACCATGTTTTATCCTAAATCTTCATGTCTTATGTTCTGTTTGGTTGCTCCTCAGAAGTATTAGAGTCATAATAAGTAGGAATAGGTAATGAATACGGCTTTTCACGCCGTGATTAACCCTCAGGTTTAACACGGGGTAAGGAACATTTCACACTTGCCATTTGGATAGTTTGCGGTGTTGACCCTGCATAGTCAAACGAGTGTGAAACGACGCCGTGTTAGAATGTTACGACTATAAAACAGACACGCAATCAGAAATGCCTCATGAAAACCAGGGCGAAGAAAAACGATAGCATCAGGCAGCAGGACGCTGAACAACACAGCACTGTGCATCGTTGTGAAGGAGAAATACCAAACAGTGTGAGCTGGATATCAGCTTGAGACTAAAAGCTGTGAATGATAACTAACTGCTCGGACACAGAATGGCAGACCCGTCCTTGTTTCCTCACTGATGTGACGAGCCGTTATTCAAAACGGTCCTATCACGGTTGTTGACACAGCAAATAAGAAGGTTAAGCCGTGGTTTAGGAATATACAGATTGTGAATCGATAGGATTAATTAGTAATCCTGGGTAAAGTGTGAAACATCCAACAAGATAACCCAGGATCCCGTTTCCCCGGAGTTTATAATCACTCGGGGTTACTTATTTCAAGTGTGAAAAGCTCTAATATCATTGTTCTGTCTTGTATTTTGGATTAAATACGGATGTGGACTAAAAAAGTATATTTGTTGCTATGGTGAAGCTTTCTGTGAGGATTTGGTGAGTTGGAGGTAACTTTGTTTTCAGGCACTGGGATGTCTGCAGGACTTTTATCAGTAATAAGCTGCATTTTTTTTTTCCCGTCTTATTAAATTCAAGACCGAACTAAAGAGGCTGCAGAGGAAGGACTGTTTTATGGCAGGAAGTAATCAAAACATGTTGGGAAATAATCAGTGTGACTTCAGCGACTGTAAGCAGCACTCTTGTTATGGTGCTGGATGTATAGCAGTAATGTGCGACTCTTTCATTTCAGGAGCAGTAACTCATCGGGTCTGTCGGCTCCCCCTCTCACCACCCTGATTACGCCCGAGCCGGTGCGCCACTGCCGTATCCCTGAGCTTCCTCTGGACAGCAGCTTGCTCTTCGAATTCCTGCTCTTCCTCTACCTGCTGGTGGCACTCTTTGTGCAGTATATTAACATCTACAGGACGGTGTGGTGGTATCCTCACATCCACCCTGCTGCCTCTACCTCGCTGGTGCGTATTACTACTGCAAGTACAAATATACTATATTGACAAAAGTTTTGGGACACCATTGAATTCAGGGGTTGGGCTCAGCCCCATAGTTCCAGTGAAAGGAACTCTTAGTTCTTCAGCATACCAAGACAGACAATTTCATGCTCCCAACTTTGTGGGAACAGTTTGGGGATGACCTCTTCCTGTTCCAACATGACTGTACACCAGTGCACAAATCAAGGTCCATAAAGACATGGATGAGTGTTTGGTGTGGAGGAACTTGACTGACCTCAACCTGATAGAACACCTTTGGGATTAATTAGAGCGGGGACTGTGCCTTCTCATCCAGCATCAGTGCCTGACTTCACAAATGTGATTCTAGAGGAGTGGTCAAAAAATTCCCATAAACACACTCCTAAACCTGGTGTCTAGAAGAGTTGGAATGAAGAGCTCAGAGTCTCCACTCTAATTCATTCCAAAGGTGTTCTGTTGGGTTGAGGTCAGGACTCAAGTCAAGTTCCTCCACACCAAACTCACTAAATGTAAATGCAAAGGAAAAAAAAAAAAAAAGATGCCTCAAAGATTGAAGTTAATGAATGGAGTTGTGTTGAATTTGTAGTGGAAATGAACAGTTAATACCAGGTGGTCTTTTCTGTTTCAATAGCGTTAATGGTTTCAAAGCCGATTCATCTGCTGTCATGAGCAGAATCCAGTTCTCTTATCCATCTATTTGTGTGGGAGCGCAAGGACAAAATGTAAGCACAAGAATAATGCAAGCATGAGAAAAATAAAAACACACGAGGTGATCCCTGGGGGCGTACAGAATGAAAAAAAAAAGATGAACACATTTCTTCGCTCTGTAGCTCCAGTTCTCTTTGCAGAACAGAGGATCCTCGCAGTGCACGCCTCTCCAACCAATCCTTCCTTCACATTTTTCCTCTTATTTTTTTGTTTCTATTATAAATAGTGCAAATAGACATGACTGGGAAAGTTCCTTTTCATTTTTGTATGGGTTTGAGTTCAGGTGTGTGTTGCATGGGGACTTATTACTGCATCCAAAAAAAAAAAAAAACACAACATATCGCAAGGGAAAAAGTTGTATAAAATATGATCAGGACTGCATTTCTGAGATTTTGAAAGTCAAGTATTGTACACAATGTCAAAAAGCTACTTGCGGCAGCTGATTTATATCGCTGAAGTAACAGTGGTGTGTAAATAAAACAAGCATAGAGGAGACAAAACTCCTCAAACACTCCCAACAGGCATCAGAACATGATACTGAAAAAACACTTCTGTACTTCTGTTGTTTGGACACTGAGCAAAAAACTTGATAAAGTATGCCACAGATCAGTCATGAATGCATGCAGTTATTTTTTTAATAGACAATCAGTTTTAGAGAAAATGTTATGTATCCTTCCAAGATATGAAATTGTTTATTTTGTCCACGTCGCCCAGCTGTGTTGAGGTTTTCAACTATTTTTGCGTGATGGAAAAGAGAGCTAAAGTTTGGAGTCACTTCTCTGGATTCCTAAAGAAAAGCACATGTTTTTCAGACCTCAAGATCATTGAAAATATAGTCTAGACATTGTTCATGCTGATTTTAGCTGGAAACTGTAGATTTTTCCTGGAATTTCCTCTCTTAGGTGTGAAGAGTCTCTTTCATCAGACGTTGCTCCTATGCTCCAGCGGCACATTGTGATGGCTGATCCAGGTTTAGCATGTTAAAAGGCTAACTGATCATCAGAAAGCCCTTTTACATTCATCTCCGCACAGCTGAAAAGCTTTTTGATAATGGTTTTGATTATAGATAAATGGCCAGGAACAAAACGACTCATGGATCTATTCATGCTCTGAGCAATTAAGACTATTCCAAAAATACTAAAGTGTGGCCCGAAAGCTGAAGATTTCATACAGCGTTGTGTATTACTCCATACACACAAACTGGCTCTAACCAGGAGAGAAAGAAAAGAAAGGGAAGCCGTGATGCACATCTGAGCAAGAGGACAAGTGCATCCGAGTCTCTAGTGTGAGAAACGTTCGTCTCGCAGGTCTTCATCCTTATTGAATAGTATCCACAAAACTCCAGTCTCTGAGTCTCAAGAGGTGACTCCAGGATGCTGGAGCTGCAAAGGAAAAGCCTTATCTGAGACTAGCCAATAAAAGGAATAGATTAAAATGGGCCAAAGAACACAGACTTTGGACAGAGGAAGACTGGAAAAAGTGTTATGGGCAGATGAATCGAAGTGTGAGGTGTGTAGAACAGAACATTCGTGAGATGCAGAAAAAATGAAACCATTCTGGATGCCATCTGTCATGCCTGCTTGAGGAGAGGTGATGTTCTGGGGTGTTTTAGTGGTGCGAGATTTCTACATGATAAAATGGGCCTCAAATGGCTGGCCGGTTTCCTCCTACAACCGGACAATGACCCAGGAACTATTTAAAGAAGAAGCAGTCAGTCTTGTATCTGTGATGGACTGACCTGCACAGTCACCAGGTCTGAGCCCCCCTGAGCTGTTGTGAGAGCAGCGTGATCGTATGGTTCATAATAAAGTGTCCATTAAGCTTGTGCCTCAGGAAGCATGGGGTGAAAATTCCTATGGATTACCTTGACAGATCGACAGCCAAAAGTCTGCAAGGCTGGAATTTCTGACTTGTATAACCATTTCAATGTTTTTTGCTCATCTGTTGAGTTTTCATTCAGAACATGACTTCTTCTTTTTTTTTTTGGTGATTCCTGGTAGTCTATGTCGAATTTCGAATCTGTTTTAAGCAGTGTATTGGACACTAATTTGTTACATGTGGTCTTTTTCTCTTCATAGAACTTTTACCTGATTGACTACCACCTGGCAATCTTCATCACCGTGATGCTGGCCAGGAGACTAGTGTGGACCATCGTCTCAGAGGTACTGCCTTTACAGCCTGATGCAGCCTCTATGTTTCTGCCTCTAACGTGTCAAAATTCACGAGTAGGAAAATCTTTGACCGTCTTGGTGCTTTACTCTGAAGGTGTGAACCCCTGGAGGGATTTTCCATACCAACTACAAACATCCTGCATGTATTAGGGGATACGAATACATCTTTCAGAACAGATAATGTGTGCTAAATGAAAGAGAATACAGATATAAATAATGGACGGGTTTATGTCGGTGCATCCAGATCCAGAGTTTCCAGAGTTCAGCAAAATTCCCACCACAGCTACATTTGAGAAAACGCTATAAGACTTGAAACTAGCCCAAAGCATTATAAGAAAAGGAAGAACCTTTCATCTTGTCGGAAACATTGATTGATTTTGAAGCATCGTAACTCATGGGTATTATATCAAAACCTGGCAACATTTGTGGTGTTCATGAATTTTCTCCAGTGTTAGAAGTAGATTTTCTTGGAAAACTCATACAGGCATCATAATGATTAGGTAAAATATCTGCGAAAATATTACTAGCTGTTAGTTTTACCCAGCACACAGCATGCTAGGTGTTTTATTGTTTCTTGGAGCATTTGTTTGAGTGTCTCTGTTGATCTGTTCACCTAATGGTGATCATCTGCACTGATCTGATCATAGCCTTGTGTTTAATAATTGTTCTTTGTGCCAGGCCTCCCAGGCGAGCCCCTCTTCATTCGTGCAGTATGTGCTGCTGATCGTGGCCCGACTCAGTCTCCTCACTCTGTGTGGCTGGATCCTCTGCTGGACCCTCGTCAACCTCTTCAAGACATACTCGGTGCTTAACCTGCTCTTCTTGGGCTACCCGTAAGCACAAGCACATTTTCATTTTTGCTCCATTGTGTTAAACACTCAGGCTTTCCGTGACCGTACAAAGCACGTTATACGAGTTGAGTGCTGTTCAGCTTCTGATGGTGTAAGTGCTTGTAGTTGTAACTTTCGAACGCTGATCATTTCACACTCTCGTGGCACAGCAGTGCGGAGTTAAAGCCGTGCTAAAGCTGCTTCTGAATTGCAAGTGTGAAAGATTACTGTACCCAGGGTTAACAGTGGTGATGACCCACTTGGTGCTTGAATCATGTCAGGTCCTCATATCTGTTAGCTCATCTCTCATGTGTACTCTGATGTTATATTGCAGTGCTTCTATGCCGATTTTCTTTGTTTTGTTTTTTTTTGTTTTTTTTAAAGAAAATTATCAAGAAGAGCTCCTCTCAATAGAGGAGGTACAATAACTTCACACGTCATCGCCTTTCATTTCACTGAAGCATAAAATTCTTCCCGTAGACCTGTACTGCCAGATATGTGGGCAGAAAAATGTTGCTGTATGATGCTTTCATTTTGTGTTTAAATGCAAATGACATTCCTTCTTTAGGATTTTTCACTGAATGTAGATGAGCTAATCAGAGAGAGAGAGATCCGTATCATCAGCGATGTAGAAGATCTTGCTGTTAAATCTGTTTATGCTGTCTTGTGGCGCGTGAGGCGAGAACACCACACAGTGTTGGGAAAACTGTTAATAGCAGCTTATCATATACGTGTTCATTTCCTTTAGTCTGGCGAAGCACTTAACTAGCTCACTGTAGCTTATTATATTAACTTGTCTTCCATGTGGGACATGGCACTGGGCAACACATTGGACCTTCCACTTATACGCTGCCACAGTTGTTCCATAATACAGAGTCTGTCCTGTGTCCAAAAAATTCAGTATGGGCCTCAAGGCTAGTGTTACTGGACTATTGGTTTTTTCTTCGTATTTGTCACAGACCCTCAAGTCAGTCACTGACCGGGCCGACTGTAGACTATGGGGCAACACACAAGATGATGGGGAGGCAAAGTACAAACTATTACAAAATGTTATCAGATTTGCACAGTGTGTGAGGGACGTGTAAAACTGCAGTCTCAGCAGAATACTGTGCACAAATGAGCTTTAAATACACAGGACAGTTTGGTAAACACACAGAAATGACGCAGCTTCAGCTCTAGTCAAGCTGACTGCAGATTGTGACGACAAAGCACTAAAATCACATGTATATCGATCAGGCATAACATTATGAGCACTGACAGGTGACGTGAATAACGCTGATGATCTCCTCATCATGGCACTTGTTAGTGGGTGGGATATATTAGACAGCAAGTGAACATTTTGTCCTCAAAGTTGATGTTAGAAGCAGGAAAAATGGGCAAGCGTAAGGATTTGAGTGAGTTTGACAAGGGCCAAATTGTGATGGATAGACGACTGGATCAGAGCATCTGCAAAACCGCAGCTCTTGTGGGGTGTTCCCAGATAGCACAGCACATCTTCAGGGCTCTAGTGGAGTCCATACCTCAAGGGGTCAGGGCTGCTTTGACAGCAAAAGGGGAATCGACACACTATTAGGCAGGTGGTCATAATGTTATGCCTGATCGGTGTATATCCGCAATATTATTGTGAGGTCCTACAATCTGCATGAACATGTGGTGACTGCAGTACCTTCTTCAGCATTTTTTGGTGTAACTTGGGCAGTTCTGAGCTCAGCTAAGACTTGCATAAGCGTTATCCTCACCAGTCACAGTGCTGTTCATAAGATTGATGTATAGGGTGTGTCTTAATCTGATTCCTAGCTCACTAATTAGGGCACTGACCAGGGACTTTTTAAAGGCTGTTTTAATCGCAAAATTCATTCATTCATTCATTCCAGATCTGTTTTAGTGACATGGCAGTCAATCCTGTCTGCTGTAGGGTTGTCATAATGCCAATATTTTGACTTTGATACCAGTACAAGGTGTCTCATTTGTTAATTTTAAAATAAAACTTAACAAAGGAACAATGGGGGAAATGCATGCCAGCGCGCGCACACACACACACACACACACACACACACACACACACACACGATGAGTCGAAATCACAATTGTTTTCTTTTTTTGAGTTTTTATTAGTTTTGAATGACATTTTGAATGAAAATAAATCAAAAATGGTTTCATGTTCTTGTTGATGCGTCCATGCTGCTATTTTTAGTAATAAAAGACCAGGCTCCAATATCCTTCTATGGGAAGAGAGACAAATACCAGAACACCAAGCAACACAGATTTAGTTTCATCTTCATCTAGCTGCATCAGGATTTTGGAGGAAATGTTCAGTTGTCTGAGCATTAAGATATCCCTGAACACATGTACACAAATACTAGTTATAGCAGTTATAGTTGGAGCCAAATACTGAATGACCCCCAACCTCAGTGCTGTTCAGCTTAAAGTGGATGCAGGGAGTACCGATATTTGATTATCTATGAATATCCATAGTCGAGCTCATGATGTGTAACAGCCACGTAGTTTGTTTTGTAAGTTCCTGGGTTTAGAGCACATTTTGTTCACATTATTTCATAAGTAAAATGTCTAACCTACACTAATCAGGCATAACATTATGACCACCTGCCTAATATTGTGTTGGTCCCCATTTTGCTGCCAAAACAGCCCTGACCCATCCTGCACTGTGTATTCTGACACCTTTCTATCAGAACTTGTTCAGCGATTTGAGCAACAGTAGCTCGTCTGTTGGATCAGATCACGCGGGCCAGCCTTTGCTCCTCACGTGCATCAGTGAGCTTCGGCCGCCCATGACCCTGTCGCCGGTTCACCACTGTTCCTTCCTTGGACCACTTTTGATAGATACTGACCACTGCAGACCGGGAACACCCCACAAGAGCTGCAGTTTTGGAGACGCTCTGATCCAATCAGTTACACACTTCACCTGTCAGTGGTCATAATGTTATGCCTGATCAGTGTAAATGCATCATCAAATGTTTTGAACACTAGAATATCAGACTCTTTATGTACTAATGAAAGTGAACTGAACTTTGAGCTTTTTGATGTGCACCTCTAGCATCTTCATTACAGTATTTAGACCACAACTTTTAACATTGTGTTGCAGGATAATTTTGACGTTCACATCAAAACAGTTGTGTGTATACTGTTATGTATATTAATACACATGAAAAAATGTATAAATGTGTCCTCAGGTTCGGTGTGTATGTGCCTCTGTGCTGCTTCCACCAAGAGGGCCGAACTCAGCAAGCTCCGACAGACTGCTCGTTTTCAGAGCAGGACGGCACGGACAGCTCTCTGCCGCGACCCAAGGACTTCTTAGCGCTTGTGCGCGAGAACCTGCGAGAGCAGTTCTTCAGTCCTGCTCACGTTCCCACTCACACGTGCCCGCCCTCTCCCGAGCTCATACGCAGCGAGGTGGAGGAGCTCAAGAGTGACTTTAATCGTCGCATCAAAGAGGTGCTCTTCAATTCGCTGTTTAGTGCCTACTACGTGGCCTTCTTACCGCTCTGTTTCGTCCAGGTGAGTGCGATACACAGCACGACACTTCAGATAGACTAGAGTCAGCTTCAGGTACTGAACTGTGAATTTTAAATGCTGTGTGTCCGTCCACAGAAAACACAGTATTATGACATGCGCTGGTCATGTGAGCACCTGATCATGGTGTGGATCAATGCATTCGTAATGCTGATGAGTCAGTTGCTTCCTCCCAGTTACTGCGACCTGCTGCACCGCTCGGCCGCACATCTGGGCCGCTGGCAGCGACTCGAGCACGGCTCCTACAGCAACGCACCACAACACACGTGAGTGTGAATAACTGTAACAATGCTTTGTATTTATAGTCTGCCTATGAAGCCAAAGAGACTGGACCAGTAAAACAATCCTGATGATCATTTAGCAAAGATGGAGTCTGATGGGCTTTAAGCTATTCACACAGACAGTCATTTTATTGCTGTATGTCGCCAGTCGTTGAACTATGAAATCACCAGTAGGCACTTCTACTACTGGTTGCCATGGTAATAACGTTAACATTGCCCTTGATGTTCATCAGTTTTCTTGTCGCTAAATTGAAACAAGCTGGAGGGAGATTTTGGTCGTCTTCTTCTTTTGGTTTTTCCCTTCAGGGGTGACCACAGCGAATCATCTCTCTCCACCTATCCCTATCTTCTGCATCCTCAACACTTACACCCACTTGCTTCATATCCTCATTTATTACATCCATATACCTCCTCTTTGGCCTTCCTCTTTGCCTCCTGCCTGGCAGCTCCATGTCCAACATTCTCCTACCGATATCCTCACTCTCCCTCCTCTGAACATGTCCAAACCATCTTAATCTGGCCTCCCTAACTATGTCCCCCAAACGTTCAACATGAGCTGTCCCTCTGATGCACTCGTTCCTAATCCTGTCCAACCGTGTCGCTCCCAAAGAGAACCTCAACATCTTCAGCTCTGCTACCTCCAGCTCTGACTCCTGTCTCTGTCTCAGTGACACTGTCTCTAAACCATACACTATGGCTGGTCTCACCACTGTCCTGTACACCTTCCCCTTGATTCTCGCTGATATTTTTCTACCACAGATTTTGGTGTTTGTGTATAAAATTCCAGCTGTGTTTATCTGCATCATATCATATATACGAGAAGCAGTGTGTGATCTTTGCCACGGATTACGTGCGCTCTACAGTTTTCACTCCTTTTGGTAGTCGCTGGATCGTGTCTCTCCATATTTCTATATCGCTGCGCTTTTCTCAACTTTCTTGTATTTCTGGAAACGTCTCCATCTTGCCAGACATGTTGCCAGAAGTCGCCGGCTCTCATTGTGTGTGAAGAAAGTCTCTGTAATGTTATACCACAGTTCCAGTACTTCTAATTATTTACTCAGCATCTCTAACATTTACTGTGTTTGTGAAAGTGAAGTTTCAGAGGATAATGTCACACCTATTCATTTATAAAAACATTAATTTGTTTGCATAGACAATGTTTATTTAAAGCAACTATTTTATTTAGTAATACTTTATCAGTCACACATTCTGCAGGAAAACTCATGAATATTGTTTTTCATTTATCAGGTGGTCAGAGAACACGATCTGGCCTCAGGGTGTTCTCGTGCGGCACAGTCGCTGTCTGTACAAGGCCGTGGGGCCGTATAACGTGGCCTTGCCCTCTGACGTCTCGCACGCCAGATTTTACGTGAGTAGCCTTCACTTTTTTCCTGTCAAGCTTGTGTAATATCTTTACTTCACCTTTTTAAATCGATGATACAATTAGTGACTAAATTGTGCCAGGTTTATTGCGAGGTTTTTTTTCCTTTTACTCAGCAGAGCTATTAGATTTTGGTAGTTCAGCTCCCGAGGTGCTCGAGATGATGAACTTGGACATAAGATGTATTTTATCAGTGGACTCATGGTTCATTATCTTTTTTTCTTTTATATCAGAATGTAAATTAAAATCACTTGGAGTTTTACTGTAAACAAATAAGAAACTTCTGTAGCTCTCTTGACTTTGTGTTACTCAATCTTAAATAACATGCTAAAATGCTTCTGTCTGTCTGTCACTCTATCTATCTATCTATCTATCTATCTGTGTCTGTCTGTCTCTATCTATCTGTGTCTGTCTGTCTGTCTCTATCTATCTATCTATCTATCTATCTATCTATCTATCTATCTATCTATCTATCTATCTATCTATCTCTCTGTCTGTCTCTCTCTCTCTCTGTCTGTGTCTCTGTC
Organism: Hemibagrus wyckioides; assembly: GCF_019097595.1. Taxonomy (NCBI): domain Eukaryota; kingdom Metazoa; phylum Chordata; class Actinopteri; order Siluriformes; family Bagridae; genus Hemibagrus; species Hemibagrus wyckioides. The sequence continues at coordinate 8,401,124 of NC_080735.1, forward strand.
CATCACTCTCTCTATCTGTCTGTCTGTCTCTATCTATCTATCTATCTATCTCTGTCTGTCACTATATATCCAACTATCTATCTATCTATCTATCTATCTATCTATCTATCTATCTATCTATCTATCTATCTATCTATCTATCTATCTATCTATCTATCTCTCTGTCTGTGTCTCTGTCCATCACTCTATCTGTCTGTCACTCTCTCTCTGTCTGTATCTATCTGTCTCTGTCTGTCTGTCTGTCTATCTATCTATCTATCTATCTATCTATCTATCTATCTATCTATCTATCT